>NC_088397.1:88219891-88389343 GCF_034236695.1 Oncorhynchus nerka
TACATACACTAAATTGACTGTGCCTTTAAACAGCTTTACATTTTTAAACATCAAATTCCAGAAAATGATGTCATGGCTTTAGAAGCTTCTGACAAGCTAATTGACATCATTTGAGTCAATTGGAGTTGTATCAGTAGATGTAATTTCAAAGCCTACCATCAAACTCAGTGCCTCGTTGCTTGACATAATGGGAAAAGACCTCAAATAAGTAATTCTCTATACTATTTTTCTGACATTTCACATTCTTAAAATAAAGTGTTGATCCTAACTGACCTAAAACAGGAAATATTTACTAGGATTAAATGTCAGGAATTGTCAAAAACTGAGTTTAAATGCATTTGGCTAAGGTGTATGCAAACTTACAATTTCAACTGTAATTTGTTGAATGATACTGAAAATGTTTTCTTTCAGGCAATTCTCTGTTAAGGAAGTTAATACATTAAGAAATCTAAAGGGACATATAATTTGGAACCTGGTCTGCTAAAGTGTGCAGCGACCCTCATTGTTGCCTCAGTAACTCATATTAATTTGAAATCTGTGTACCTGTATGTGTTGCCACTCCATAAATGTAAACCAATCCGGGTTTAGAACAGGGCATAACACTATTATAGCCACGATATTAGTTGTAAATGACCTTGTCAATGCTTTGGATGCTAAAATGACTTGTTCTGCTTTGTTTGTAGACCTGTCTAAGGCCTTTGATATTGTTGATCTGGGTATTCTGTTGAAGAAACTGTCATCAACAGGCCTTGGCTCTGCCACGTGTCTTTGTTTTCTGACTATCTTAGAGACAGAACTCAGGCCATTGTGTTGGATGGAGTTAAGTTGAATTTTCTTGAGTTACATAAAGGTGTTCCACAGGGATTCATATTTGGACCTGTTCTTTTTTACGATTAACATAAATGCTATTGGTCAATCTGTTGAAAATTGTGAACTTAATTTGTATGCGCATAATACTATTGTGTATACAATTGCTCTGACTGTTGATTTAGCTGTGTGAAGGTTAACGTCAGATTTTGCAGCTGTTCAGGAAGCCCTTATGAATGAAAAGCTTGTACATAATATAGGCTAAACTAAATACATGCTGTTTTAAAAGTATTGTAAATTTATCTCAGTTGGGTTACATCTTCACTCCTTGAATGGTGAACAAATCCCTGCATACAAATCACTTGGTATTTATGTAACAGTATAACTTTAGACCGTCCCCTCGCCCATACCTCGCCCATACCCGGGCTCGAACCAGGGACCCTCTACACACATCAACAACAGTCACCCACGAAGCATCGTTACCCATCGCTCCACAAAAGCCGCAGCCCTTGCAGAGCAAGGGGAACCACTACTTCAAGGTCTCAGAGCAAGTGACGTCACCGATTGAGACGCTATTTAGCGCGCACCTTCGCTAACTAGCTAGCCGTTTCACATCCGTTACATTTAGATGAACAATGATCTATCTTTTAAAAATCATACAAATGAGCTTGTTAAGAAGCTTAAATGTAAAGTGGGTTTCTTTACATAGAAATAAAGCTTGTTTTTAATCTGGCTAGCAGAAAGCAATTGTAGAATCAGCTTTTCTATTTGTCCTTGACTATTGTGATACCATCTACCAAAGTGCAACTGACTCTACTCTAGAATCCTTTGATTGGGTTTATAATAGCTCCTTTCGTTTTAAAATGTGATCCATTTTCCTGTGCTAGTCTCCTGTTAAGGTTAGGGCTGATTTCAATGTTTTACTGTTAACCTACAAAGCATTACATTGACTTGTTCCTGCCTATCACTCCGATTTGGTCCTGCCGTACATACCTACACGTATGGTACGGTCACAAGACGCAGGCCTCCTTATTGTTCCTAGAATTTCTAAGCAAACAGCTTGGGGCAGGGCTTTTTTCCTATAGCGCTCCCTATTGTATTTTTAATTTTTATTTTTAGGATCTATTTTAGTCCTCATTTGGAGTAATCTTCCAAGAGTCTTATTAAGGGGCTAAGTCACTGGCTTACTCTCCCAAGCTGTCCCTATGAGGGGTGCATCAAGTTGTGCCAGGCTTTTTTTTTTAGCTATACTCGACTTTGAGTCGCTGCTGTGATCTTCCGTGGCTATACTCAGCCCTGTCTCAGGGTAGTAAGTTGGTTCTGTTGATATCCCTCTAGTGGTGTGGGGGCTGTGCTTATCTGGCTGTGCTTTTCTGGTGTCCTGTGTGATCTTAAGTATGTTCCCTCTAATTCTCCTGTCTTTCTCTCTCTCTCTCTCTCCTCCCTCTCCCGTAGGACCTGAGCCCTAGGATCATGCCTCAGGACTACCTGGCCTGAAGACTCCTGGCTGTCAAAATCCATCAGTTTAAGATAGAGATATAGCATGAGCTGCGTCTCAATCCACCACATCCGCACTTAAACGGTGGAAGGTGGCAGAGCTACAGCGGTGTGTGTCAGACCATGAGACATTCTGAACCATTTGTGTTGCAAACTAATATTACGCCACTTTGGAAAGGCAAGATTCCTTTCCAAAGTGTTCTCCGTTTTGCTCTACAACCCAAAAGTGTCACAGGACTCATCTTTTAATTTTATTTAACTAGGCAAGTCAGTTAAGAACAAATTCTTATTTTCAATGACAGCCTAGGAACAGTGGGTTAACTGCCTGTTCAGGGGCAGAACGACAGATTTGTACCTTGTCAGCTTGTCAACCTTCCGGTTACTAGTCCAACGCTCTAACCACTAGGCTACCCTGCCGCCCCAATCTGAAGGTAACCGCTACCGGTAAAAAAAATATGGAAGAATGGATTATATCTCCTAGATATAGGACAGACACTTCAAAACCCTGTTTTATTATATCTCCTAGAAAAAACACTAAAACCCTGTGATATAGGTAAAACCCTATTTATTATATCTCCTAGATATAGGACAGACAAAAACTAAAATATTTTATGAGCTTTATTATATCTCCTAGATATAGGACAGACACTTCAAAACCCTGATCTTTATTATATCTCCTAGATATAGGACAGACACTTCAAAACCCTGATCTTTATTATATCTCCTAGATATAGGACAGACACTTCAAAACCCTGAGCTTTATTATATCTCCTAGATATAGGACAGACACTTCAAAACCCTGAGCTTTTATTAGATATCTCAAAACCCTGAGATTATATCTCCTAGATATAGGACAGACACTTCAAAACCCTGATCTTTATTATATCTCCTAGATATAGGACAGACACTTCAAAACCCTGATCTTTATTATATCTCCTAGATATAGGACAGACACTTCAAAACCCTGATCTTTAGACACTTCAAAACCCTGATCTTTATTATATCTCCTAGACACTTCAAAACCCTGATCTTTATCTTTATTATATCTTTATTATATCCTAGATATAGGACAGACACTTCAAAACCCTGATCTTTATTATATCTCCTAGATATAGGACAGACACTTCAAAACCCTTTATTATATCTCCTAGATATAGGACTTTATTATATCTCCTAGATATAGGACAGACACTTCAAAACCCTGATCTTTATTATATCTCCTAGATATAGGACAGACACTTCAAAACCCTGAGCTTTATTATATCTCCTAGATATAGGACAGACACTTCAAAACCCTGATCTTTATTATATCTCCTAGATATAGGACTTTATTATATCTCCTAGATATAGGACAGACACTTCAAAACCCTGATCTTTATTATATCTCCTAGATATAGGACAGACACTTCAAAACCCTGATCTTTATTATATCTCCTAGATATAGGACAGACACTTCAAAACCCTGATCTTTATTATATCTCCTAGATATAGGACAGACACTTCAAAACCCTGATCTTTATTATATCTCCTAGATATAGGACAGACACTTCAAAACCCTGAGCTTTATTATATCTCCTAGATATAGGACAGACACTTCAAAACCCTGATCTTTATTATATCTCCTAGATATAGGACAGACACTTCAAAACCCTGATCTTTATTATATCTCCTAGATATTCAAAACCCTGATCTTTATTATATCTCCTAGATATAGGACACTTCAAAACCCTGATTTATTATATCTTTATTAAAACCCTATTTATTATATCTCCTAGATATAGGACAGACACTTTTATTATATCAAAACCCTGATTTATTATATCTTTATTATATCTTTATTATATCTCTAGATATAGGACAGACACTTCAAAACCCTGATCTTTATTATATCTCCTAGATATAGGACAGACACTTCAAAACCCTGAGCTTTATTATATCTCCTAGATATAGGACAGACACTTCAAAACCCTGAGCTTTATTAAAACCCTATTTATTATATCTCCTAGATATAGGACAGACACTTCAAAACCTCTAGATATAGGACAGACACTTCAAAACCCTGATCTTTATTATATCTCCTAGATATAGGACAGACACTTCAAAACCCTGATCTTTATTATATCTCCTAGATATAGGACAGACACTTCAAAACCCTGATCTTTATTATATCTCCTAGATATAGGACAGACACTTCAAAACCCTGATCTTTATTATATCTCCAGACACTAGATATTATATCTCTAGATATAGGACAGACACTTCAAAACCCTGAGCTTTATTATATCTCCTAGATATAGGACAGACACTTCAAAACCCTGAGCTTTATTATATCTCCTAGATATAGGACAGACACTTCAAAACCCTGATCTTTATTATATCTCCTAGATATAGGACAGACACTTCAAAACCCTGATCTTTATTATATCTCCTAGATAAGGACAGACACTTCAAAACCTGATCTTTATTATATCTCCTAGATATAGGACAGACACTTCAAAACCCTGATCTTTATTATATCTCAAAACTGATCTTTAGATATAGGACAGACACTTCAAAACCCTGATCTTTATTATATCTCCTAGATATAGGACAGACACTTCAAAACCCTGAGCTTTATTATATCTCCTAGATATAGGACAGACACTTTATTATATCTCCTAGATATAGGACAGACACTTCAAAACCCTGATCTTTATTATATCTCCTAGATATAGGACAGACACTTCAAAACCCTGATCTTTATTATATCTCCTAGATATATAGGATTATATCAGATATAGGACACACTTCAAAACCCTGATCTTTATTATATCTCTTATAGGACAGACACTTCAAAACCCTGATCTTTATTATATCTCCTAGATATAGGACAGACACTTCAAAACCCTGATCTTTATTATATCTCCTAGATATAGGACAGACACTTCAAAACCCTGAGCAGACACTTCAAAACCCTGAGCTTTATTATATATCAGACACTTCAAAACCCTAGATATATCTCCTAGATATAGACAGACACTTCAAAACCCTGATCTTTAAAAAACCCTGATCTTTATTATATCTCCTAGATATAGGACAGACACTTCAAAACCCTGAGCTTTATTATATCTCCTAGATATAGGACAGACACTTCAAAACCCTGATCTTTATTATATCTCCTAGATATAGGACAGACACTTCAAAACCCTTTATTATATCTCCTAGGACTTTATTATATATCTCCTAGATATAGGACAGACACTTCAAAACCCTGATCTTTATTATATCTCCTAGATATAGGACAGACACTTCAAAACCCTGAGCTTTATTATATCTCCTAGATATAGGACAGACACTTCAAAACCCTGAGCTTTATTATATCTCCTAGATCTTTGATTTATTATATCTCCTAGATATAGGACAGACACTTCAAAACCCTGATCTTTATTATATCTCCTAGATATAGGACAGACACTTCAAAACCCTGATCTTTATTATATCTTATAGGACAGACACTTCAAAACCCACAGCTTTATTATATCAGATATAGGACCACTTCAAAACCCTGATCTTATTATATCTCCTAGATATAGGACAGACACTTCAAAACCCTGAGCTTTATTACCTTTATTATATCTGATATAGGACTTTATTTTATTATCTCCTAGATATAGGACAGACACTTCAAAACCCTGAGCTTTATTATATCTCCTAGATATAGGACAGACACTTCAAAACCCTGATCTTTATTATATCTCCTAGATATAGGACAGACACTTCAAAACCCTGATCTTTATTATATCTCCTAGATATAGGACAGACACTTCAAAACCCTGATCTTTATTATATCTCCTAGATATAGGACAGACACTTCAAAACCCTGATCTTTATTATATCTCCTAGATATAGGACAGACACTTCAAAACCCTGATCTTTATTATATCTCCAGACACTTCAAAACCCTGATTTATTATATCTCCTAGATATAGGACAGACACTTCAAAACCCTGATCTTTATTATATCTCCTAGATATAGGACAGACACTTCAAAACCCTGAGCTTTATTATATCTCCTAGATATAGGACTTTTTATTATATCTCCTAGATATAGGACAGACACTTCAAAACCCTGATCTTTATTATATCTCCTAGATATAGGACAGACACTTCAAAACCCTGATCTTTATTATATCTCCTAGATATAGGACAGACACTTCAAAACCCTGATCTTTATTATATCTCCTAGATATAGGACAGACACTCTCAAAACCCTCAAAACCCTGAAAACCCTGAGCTTTATTATATCTCCTAGATATAGGACAGACACTTCAAAACCCTGAGCTTTATTAGGACAGACACTTCAAAACCCTATATCTCCTAGATATAGGACAGACACTTCAAAACCCTGATCTTTATTATATCTCCTAGATATAGGACAGACACTTCAAAACCCTGACTTTATTATATCTCCTAGATATAGGACAGACACTTCAAAACCCTGATCTTTATTATATCTCCTAGATATAGGACAGACACTTCAAAACCCTGATCTTTATTATATCTCCTAGATATAGGACAGACACTTCAAAACCCTGATCTTTATTATATCTCTAGATATAGGACAGACACTTCAAAACCCTGATCTTTATTATATCTCCTAGATATAGGACAGACACTTCAAAACCCTGATCTTTATTATATCTCCTAGATATAGGACAGACACTTCAAAACCCTGATCTTTATTATATCTCCTAGATATAGGACAGACACTTCAAAACCCTGATCTTTATTATATCTCCTAGATATAGGACAGACACTTCAAAACCCTGATCTTTATTATATCTCCTAGATATAGGACAGACACTTCAAAACCCTGATCTTTATTATATCTCCTAGATATAGGACAGACACTTCAAAACCCTGATCTTTATTATATCTCCTAGATATAGGACAGACACTTCAAAACCCTGAGCTTTATTATATCTCCTAGATATAGGACAGACACTTCAAAACCCTGATCTTTATTAAAACCCTATCTTTATTATATCTCTAGATATAGGACAGACACTTCAAAACCCTGATCTTTATTATATCTCCTAGATATAGGACAGACACTTCAAAACCCTTTATTATATCTCCTAGATATAGGACAGACACTTTGATTATTATATCTCCTAGATATAGGACAGACACTTCAAAACCCTGATCTTTATTATATCTCCTAGATATAGGACAGACACTTCAAAACCCTGATCTTTATTATATCTCCTAGATATAGGAAAGACACTTCAAAACCTTAGTCCTTATGATTTATTTGTTGACTGTCAGAATAACACATTCATAAATGGCAAAACAATGTGTTTCTATGGGCACAGTAGTAAAGGCCAAATTCAATATTTTATCAAATGTTCATATTTTTATCAATTTTTTAAATATATATTTTTTAGACTTACATGGATCCTAAAATTCTAAATCAAATAGCTAAATGATCCATGGTATGACATCTTAAAACAATTCCATGTGTTAGCTTAGAAGTTAACAAATATCAGGGCAGAAAAAATGTTGTGTTATTTGAGTGACGTCACATAAATATTGTGTAAATACACTACCGTTCAAAAGTTTGTGGTCACTTAGACATTTGCTTGTTTTTGAAAGAAAAGCTAATTATTTTTGAACGGTAGTGTATGTCTATCAGCTGTTGCTCATCTCAACTCTTGACTATCTATCACTATTTTCAGGCTGACACTCTCTCTGGAACACACTTGAAGAACCTATTTCACACTTTTCTCTGGCTTATTCTTCATCACAGCGATATCACAGCTTCGCTTGCCAAATTTCCCTAAGCCAATTTAAGTGTTGGCAGTCAGAATGTGTGTGTCCATGCATGCGTGTGTGTGTGTGTGTGTGTGTGTGTGTGTGTGTGTGTGTGTGTGTGTGTGTGTGTGTGTGTGTGTGTGTGTGTGTGTGTGTGTGTGTGTGTGTGTGTGTGTGTGTGTGTGTGTGTGTGTGTGTGGGGTAAGATTGGGGACAGATGGAGGTCCTGTGGAATCCAGTTCCAGATGGAGGATTTTAATTTGATCACCCTGTTGCAGGATAACTTTCCTGCAGGTATTGTAATACCTGTTGTGTATTGAAAGTTTTCAAGTTAGAAATTTCAGACTTGATTTTCCCTGACGAAAAATGCATCAAAAACACAAAAATATATTTTAATTATAATCCACGTAATAATTCACATTTCCTGTTGCAGCAGGATTATTTTCCTGCTGTAGCAAACTGACTCAAATTAAGATCCTACATCTGTAGCAGTGTATCTAAGTATCACCTCCAGAAACGGTGTTCGCTCATGTGTCTGTGTGTGTGTCAAAGTGTGACAGTCAATGACCAAGGGAATGTGTGAAATGGACCCGCTAACTTTTCCCCCCCTCATGTACGGTGTGAATCTGCAGCTGGCGCACATGCCAACCTCTGGAATGCCAATTGGTGTGCAGGGGGCTAGTTTGGCATTGGTGTATACGTATGGAATGGGGCCACAAACAACGCAATGTTTGTCTAGAGCCTGGAATGGAGTGGTGGGAAAACAGGGCATAGGGACTCAATCTGCCCCATTAGGAAACATGTGTTTTAGGACTAAATCATTATGACTAGATAGAATTCAGCTTCATATCAAACATCATACTTAGTCCCCCTTGTCCTCCTCAGTGTGTGTGTATTTCAGGAGATTAAGGCTGGGCCAGTGACGGAGCGCATGGAGGTCCACCCATAATGCCGGACCTCGTTATATTGCCTGTTTGAATAATACAATGTGGTGAGATGTGTTGAGATGTAGATTGAGATGTATACTGTATAGAGACAGACACACGGACAGCTCAGATGGCGAGAGACAGACACGCAGACAGGTCAGATGGCGAGAGACAGACACACGGACAGCTCAGATCAAGAGAGATAGCACAAAGAAGAGACAGCTGAACGATTGGGGCTATCGGACTGGAAGCAGAGTGGGCTTAAAGATGCAGCCAGGAGGAGAGATGAGAGATGAGAGGGGAGATAGAGGACCCTCCTTGCGTGCTGATGGGTGGAGAGACAGACTGAGCCCTATGGGGGCGCTGTAAGCACATGTTGGGGCTTGGAGACACGTCTAGGCTTTTTGAAGGATCTGATTTGATACAGTATCTTAATAAAGTGGACACAGCTAGTACATTAATGAGGGAGGGAGGGAGGGAGGGAGGGAGGGAGGGAGGGAGGGAGGGAGGGAGGGAGAAAATGGACACAGTATGTATGATATGTTCAATAGTATTTATTTATTTGTGTGTGCTTGTGTATGCATATGTTTGTTCATTAGTGTGTGTGTGTGTGCACGTATTAAAATTCCAGTGTGGATCAAAGCTCCACACACCCGAGGCAGAACTCTCCTCAGGGAACCAACTGGCTGATCTGGGATCTGTCCACATCTATTACATATCTACCCCAGTCTGCCTCCTGATCCCAGAACCCTTGCCAACAACACCCCGGCAGCCCCCTTTGAAACCCCCACTTTGCCTCCGCAGTGGTCAGCAATGTCAACTTCGCTGCTTGACCACACGTCAGAGTATTAAACAGCGTGGAGGGTCTGTGTCTGTGTGTCCCTGTGTGTGTCTGTGTGTCCGTGTGTGTGTCCGTGTGCGTATGTCTCAGCAGTAAAGTGTGATTTGGGGGGGGTGTATAGTGTTGCTATGTAGCTACCACAAATTAGAGGCAAAATTATTTAAGGGAAATGGCAACAAAAAAAACCTCTTCAAACAGAGGAATTCTCTCAGGCATGAAGACACTTCCACCTCATAGATGTGTTGGGCCTTTGAGTGTTTCTCACTTGTTGTACTGTAGCCGTGTAGCTCTTGCTTTGCTCTGCCCTTTTGCACCTTACTCTGAAAACTCCCCTGAGGCTTCAGTTGGAGAAGTCCCCTCCTCCTCCTCCTCCTTCTCTCTCTCTCTCTCTCTCTCTCTCTCTCTCTCTCTCTCTCTCTCTCTCTCTCTCTCTCTCTCCCTCCCTCTCTCCCTCCCTCCCTCTTCTCTGCTCAAATCAACAGTCAGACGGGAGCACACACAGCCACACACACAGCCACACACAGCCACACACAGCACGCAAACAGAGTGCAGCCCAGGAGCAAGTTAGACATCCGAGGGAGGGAGAGAGAGAGAGTGCGCGAAAGAGAAGAACCCTCTTCTCTACCCTTGCACGCTGAGTTTAGTAGTGTGAGAAGGTTGTATCAAGCAGATGATTCTGACTGAGTGGACTGAATTTCATACCATGGGAGACACAAGCTGAACTAGAAGAGGAAACCAACCCTCACCATCTGATCTGTAAAGGACCCCTGTTCAAATTGGATTATTGGACTTTCCCCTCTCAATCATTGGCATGGTGATGTCCTAAATGACCAGCACATATTGAAGTGGCTGCTTGTTCTGGACCACAGTGGACTTTGAGATTTTTTTTCTAAGTGTGTGAGAGTGTGTATGTGTGAGCGGGATCATGTCAGGAGGACGTTTCAGTCACCTGTTGAGGGTACTGTGGCAAGGTGAGTTCACGCCTGCTGTCTCTGTCCGTCTGTCTGTCCATCTCTCTTTTGACCTGTCTGTCTGTCTGTCTGTCTGTCTGTCTGTCTGTCTGTCTGTCTGTCTGTCTGTCTGTCTGTCTGTCTGTCTGTCTGTCTGTCTGTCTGTCTGTCTGTCTGTCTGTCTGTCTGTCTGTCTGTCTGTCTGTCTGTCTGTCTGTCTGTCTGTCTGTCTGTCTGTGTCCTCTGGTTGACCTCGACACCCAGGGACACAACAGTCTTTGTCCACTCACTTTGCATCTGGACAGTAACATCTTTAACAGCCGAGCCTGATGAAGCTGAAGCCTCATACTGTTTTCATTATGATTCAATTTTAATAGTTGATTTATATTCATGATGTAAATTATGGTGAATTGTCACTCAAATGTAATATTTTCAGAAGTGGATTTTATAGGCTGCATGTATTAAATGTCATTGTTTTGGAAAGAAAAGCAATATTTTTGTCCATTAAAATAACATCAAATTGATCAGAAATACAGTAGACATTGTTTATGTTGTAAATGTCTATTGTAGCTGGAAATAGCTAATTTTTTATGGAATATCTACATAGGTGTACAGAGGCCAATTCTCAGCAACCATCACTCCAATGTCACGTTGTGTTAGCTAATCCAAGTTTATAATTTTAAAAGGCTAATTGATCATTGGAAAATCCTTTTGCAATTATGTTAGCACAGCTGAAAACTGTAAAACCAGCCCTTTTTAGACTAGTTGAGTACATGGAGCATCAGCATTTGTGGGTTCGATTACAGGTTCAAAATGGCCAGAAACAAAGAAAGTTCTTCTGAAACTCGTCAGTCTATTCGTCAGTCTATTCGTCAGTTCTGAGAAATGATGGCTATTCCACGCGAGAGATTGCCAAGAAACTGAAAATCTGGTACAATGCTGTGTACTACTCCCTTCACAGAACAGTGCAAACTGGCTCTAACCAGAATAGAAAGAGGAGTGGGAGAGCAAGAGGACAAGTACATTACAGTGTCTAGTTTGAGAAACAGACGCCTCACAAGTACTCAACTGGCAGGTTCATTAAATAATACCCACAAAACACCAGTCTCAATGTCAACAGTGAAGAGGCGACTCCTGGATGCTGGCCTCTTGTCCTCATGCTCAGTTGTGCACTGGGGCCTCCCACTCCCACAGGATCGGTGAACAGAAATGCAAGGGTTCATAAACAGAAAAATCTGTACACTGCTGCCATCTAGTGGCCAAAATCTAAATTGCGCCTAACCTGGAATAGTACATTATGGCCTTTCTCTTGCATTTCAAAGATGATGGTACATTTTTTTGTCTTTGTATTATCTTTTACCAGATCTAATGAGTTATATTCTCCAAGATTAATTTCACATTTCCACAAACTTAAAAGTGTTTCCTTACAAATGTTATCAAGAATATGCGTATATTTGCTTCAGGTCCTGAGCTACAGATTTGGGTATGTCACAGGTGAAATTTAAATTAGACTAGTATGATTTCAAAAGGCTCTCATTCTCTCTCCGGAGAGACAAACTGGCATAGTTAGCCTAGGACCCCTTGAAAAAGCCTTGGTGCGCCCAAACAATGGTTCCCCAGGAGCAGGGAAGCGTGGCCCTGGAACTAATGTTGCCATTATGGTAATAGCTGGAATAACAGGACACTACCATTAACTGACCCTACCTCAGGATAGCGTTTAGAGTTGATTTTCCTCCTTGGGGAAGCTAAGCATTTTGCCCGTTAGGGCGGGTTAAGATGACAAGCCAGGAGACAGTGGAAGGCATCTGCCCACTCATAATCACCATAATAGCCTACACCCTGCTGCTTGGGGCAAATAGAATGGTATTTGAAGAGCTGTTTTTCAAGTAGGGGAGACAGGAGCATTTGAGTCCCTTGCCCCAGACACACGCCACGGGCACTTAGCCACAACCCCAGAGGATTTTTGTCATGAGCAACCCATTCATCATTGTTTGTGGATCAAAGATGGTATTCAAGAAACTTCTATTAACTTTCATTAGTGGTTGGACATATATGGTTATCTAAATACCAACATTGAATTTTTAATTGTGTGCTTTATACAGATTCCTATCCTATATTGATCGTGTGATTTTTGTGTCAATTCCTTAACCTTTTGGAATGATGGTAAAAAAATAAAATTGGGGGGAGTGGCTAGGCACAAATTGTGCCTATTGCAAGAACTTAATTCTGTTGATGAACTTTGTCAGGCAAACAATACAAGACTACTTCCTGAAAAGGGTTTCCAGACAGACAATAGCCTAAGGAATGACTTAAGACTCTTCCAAGAATCTTCCATATTGATCCAGACTTTTGGGCAACTCTACCTATCTTAATTCTTGCAACAACACAGCAACAATGTCAATACTTGGCCTATTTACGTAACACCGAATGACCTTACCTCTTTATTAGTTGTACCCCTCTCCCCTCCTCCTGTATCGTATTGGTGAGATATGGCTGAGAAACACTGTGTTTGAATGAGGCTAAATAGAGTCAAATAGAATATTGTATGTGATTTTTAAAAATCAGATCATATGAGACAAATGTTTGAGATATGACACTACCCAGCGACTGTAAGAATTTCACCAAACCAAAACAGCGAGGGTTGAAAAGAAAGTCAAACATTTTTACAAGTGAACTATTCCTTTAAGATGAAACCAACCCACTAATCAGCTCAGAGGAATGTCTGTGGGTGAATGTTGGTAGTGTTTGGTGAGAGGAATGTCTGTGGGTGGATATTGGTAGAGTTTGGTGAGAGGAATGTGCAGTGTGGTGTTAGGTTAATGGGAGCCAGAGTGAACCACAAAGGAACTGGCATGTCCTAGTGGAAGAACCCCTTCATCCCATGACGAAATCAACAGGGCCACTGGATTAGGTCAAGTTGAACTTTTATGAAAAGACAACAATGGGGGGCGATATGACTCGAGAGGGGAGATTTGATAGCGGAGACTCAAGGGGGAGACACGAGGGGGACTTAAGGGGGAGACTCTAGGGGAGACTTGAGGGGAGACTTGAGGGGGAGACTCTAGGGGGAGACAGACTCGAGAGGGAGACTCAAGGGGGAGACACGAGGGGAGACTTGAGGGGGAGACTCAAGGGGAGACACGAGGGGAGACTTGAGGGGGAGACTTAGGGGAGACTCAAGGGGGTGGAGACTCGAGAGGGGAGACTCAAGGGGGAGACACGAGGTGGAGACTCTGAGGGGGAGACTCAAGGGGGAGACACGAGGGGAGACTTGAGGGGGGAGACTCTAGGGGAGAGACTCTAGGGGGGAGACTCGAGAGGGGAGACTCAAGGGGGGAGACACGAGGGGGAGACTTGAGGGGAGACTCTAGGGGGAGACTCGAGAACAAATCCAGGGGCCCCCCGTGAGAAATACCCTATGAATGGCTGATGGGAGACTCTTTGGGAATGGGATGCTGAGATGTCACGAGGGGAGACTGATGATGGGGGCTGATATTGACTTTGGGAATGTGAAGAGGATGTCTTTGGGAGACTGATGCTGAGGATGGGGAGACTGATGCTGAGATGGGGAATGTGAATGGCTGAAATGTCTTTGGGAAAATAGCTGATCCTGAGGATGTCTTTGGGAAGAAATACCTGATATTGAGGATGAATGGCTGATGCTGAGGATGTCTTTTGGAATGTGAATAGCTGATGCTGAGGATGTCTTTTGGAATGTGAATGGCTGATATTGAGGATGTCTTTGGGAATGTGAATAGCTGATGCTGAGGATGTCTTTTGGAATGTGAATGGCTGATATTGAGGATGTCTTTGGGAATGTGAATAGCTGATGCTGAGGATGTCTTTGGGAATGTGAATAGCTGATGCTGAGGATGTCTTTGGGAATGTGAATAGCTGATGCTGAGGATGTCTTTGGGAATGTGAATGGCTGATACTGAGGATGTCTTTGGGAATGTGAATGGCTGATACTGAGGATGTCTTTGGGAATGTGAATAGCTGATACTGAGGATGTCTTTGGGAATGTGAATGGCTGATACTGAGGATGTCTTTGGGAATGTGAATGGCTGATGCTGCTGTAGAGAGAGGAGAATTTAACAGCATGAGGAGAGACAAGATCGTTGGTACATTGACACTTTTCTACGTCCCAAATGAGAACCTATTTACTTTATAAGGCACGTATTTTGACCAGAAGGTGTCCATATATAATTGGGACATCATTGTAAAGGACATCAGTGTATTTTCAATAACTTAACTTGTTAAATGAAGGAAATACATAAATAAATAAGGAAGTAAAAACCTCTTTATACATCTGATACAATATGTGATACAAAATGTGATACAATAAAATGTTATACCAGACATTTGATTAGGCTGTTATATTATGAAATCAGCGCCTGGGAAAGGGAGATAGAAATGTAATGAATAGAGCTGACATTGTTTCCTGATTCTACATGTCAGAGAGGCGTGTTTGTTCCACATGATATATTTTTATCGGTGTGGTGTCCTGCTGAATTTATGCATAAATCAATACATGGTGGAAATATTCGAAGCCTTGTCCCTATTTAAAACATTTTTTTTAAATTCAACCTTTATTTAACTAGGCAAGTCAGTTAAGAACCAATACTTCTTTACAATGACGGCCTACCCCGGCCAAACCCGGACGACTCTGGGCCAATTGTGCGCCGCCATTTGGGACCCTCAATCACGGCCTGATGTGATACAGGGACTATAGGGACTGTAGTGACTCCTCTTCTACTGAGATACAGTGCCTTAGACCGTTGCACCACTCGGAAGTCTATGAGGAGACCTGAGGATATGTTTTCACCTTCAGTACATGGTGGTGAGATACTTTTCTTTCCTCCCCAATTTCGTGATGACGATCTTGTCTCATTGCTGCAACTCCACAACGGGCTTGGGAGAGGCAAAGGTCAAGTCATGCCACCCCCGAAACATGAGCCACCAAGCCGCGATCCTTAACACCTGCCCGCTTAACCCTGAAGCCAGCCGCACCAATGTGTCGGAGGAAACACTGTTCAACTGATGACCGCTGTCAGCTTGCAGGCGCTAGAGTCGCTAGAGCGTGATGAGCCAAATAAAGCCCCCCCCACCCGGCCAAACCTTCTGCTAACCTGGATAATGCTGGGCCGCCTTATGGGACACCCGGTCACGGCCGGTTGTGACACAGCCTGTGATGCAGTGCCTTAGACCGCTGTGCAACTCGGGAGGCCCTAGAGATACTTCTCTCTCTAAAAGTGTTGCTGCTATTACAGTGCCTTCGGATAAGTATTCATACCCCTTGACTTAATCCACACTGTGTTGTGTTACAGCCTGAATTCAAAATGGATTAAACTGATTTTTTTTCTCAACCAACTACACACAATACCACATAATGACAAAGTAAAAACATGTCCTTAGAATTGTTGTTGGGATAAATATA
Organism: Oncorhynchus nerka; assembly: GCF_034236695.1. Taxonomy (NCBI): domain Eukaryota; kingdom Metazoa; phylum Chordata; class Actinopteri; order Salmoniformes; family Salmonidae; genus Oncorhynchus; species Oncorhynchus nerka. The sequence continues at coordinate 88,236,143 of NC_088397.1, forward strand.
ATTTACATAAGTATTCCTTTGGTGGTGATTACAGCTTTGAGTCGTCTTGGGTATGTCTGTATCAGCTTTGCACATCTGGATTTGGGGATTTTCTCCCATTCCTCCTTGAAGATTTTCTCAAGCTCTGCTAAAACCCCCTAGAGTCAATGTCCACGCCCACGTGGAAATCTCATTAGTAAACTAAAAAAATCCCCATCAAAAATCCGTCAGTTTAAGCTCGAAATGTGTTTTTTTGCAAGGTCTGCTTCTCAATCCACGGCATCTGACAATGTCGCCCTTCCGCATCTGCGGTGAAAGGTACCAGAGCTAGAGCAGTGTTTGTAAGACCATGATACATCCTGTAAATCGGTCTTCTCACGAAAACATCTGTAGCGTCAGAATGGTTTGGTGTACTATTATTTATTTATTTTTATTTATTTTACCTTTATTTAACCAGGCAAGAACAAATTCTTATTTTCAATGACGGCTTAGGAACAGTGGGTTAACTGCCTGTTCAGGGGCAGAACGACAGATTTGTACCTTGTCAGCTCGGGGGTTTGAACTCGCAACCTTCCGGTTACTAGTCCAACGCTCTAACCCTGCCGCACCCTATGATCCCTCTATGGAAAGATGAGACTCTCCCGAAAACGAGGGTGTTCCCCATGCTCTAAAAACCCCACAACTGTCATGGAACTCATCTGAAGTTGGCACAGCCGATCTGCCAAGTTCTGTCTGTAGAGTCTGAACAGTTTGGGTTACACACTAAGATGACACCTCTGTGGAAAGGTGAGTTTCTCACGAACACGTACATGTCACTAGGATACCCACAAGCCTCACAAGACTAGTTTGAAGGTAGCCTGGTACCAGTTTAAGTTAGATGGGGAGTGGCGATGAACAGCAATCTAGAAGTATTTCCACAGATTTTCAATGGGATTCAAGTCTGGGCTTTGGCTGGGCCACTCGAAGACTTTCACATTCTTGTTCTGAAGCCATTCCAGCGTTGCTTTGGATCATTGTCCTGTTGGTACGTGAATCTTTGCCCCAGTCTAAGGTCGATTGCACTCTGAAGCAGGTTCTCATTAAGGATTTGCCTATAATTGGCTCCATTCATTGGTCCCTCTATCCTTACCAGTCTCCCAGTTCCTGCCGCTGAAAGCATCCCCATAGCATGATGCTGCCACCACCATGCTTCACGGTAGGGATGGTGTTAGATGGTTGATGAGCTGTGCCTGGTATTCTCCAGACGTAGCTCTTTGGATTCAGGAAAAATAGTTAAATTGTTGGCTCATCAGACCACAGAACCTTTTGTCTTATGCTCTCAGAGTCTTTCATGTGCCTTTTTGCAAACTCTGCTGTCATCTGCCTTTATCTTAGGAATGGCCTCCGTCTGGCCACTCTCCCATAAAGCCCAGATTGGTGAAGTGCTGTAGAGACTGTTGTCCTTCTGGCAGGTTCTTCCATCTCAGCCAATGAACTCTGTAGTTATGTCAGAGTGGTCATTGGGTTCTTGGTCACTTCCCTGACAATGGGCACGGAGCAAATTTCAGGTCTGCTAAACTTGAACGTTGTGAAAATTCTGTGCAACTTCCAGCCCGCGTTTAATGTGAACACTGATGCTGTACCTGCTTTAAGTTACAGTGGGGGGAAAAAGTATTTAGTCAGCCACCAATTGTGCAAGTTCTCCCACTTAAAAAGATGAGAGAGGCCTGTAATTTTCATCATAGGTACACGTCATCTATGACAGACAAAATGAGAGAAAAAAAATCCAGCAAATCACATTGTAGGATTTTTAATGAATTTATTTGCAAATTATGGTGGAAAATAAGTATTTGGTCGCCTACAAACAAGAAAGGTTTCTGGCTCTCACAGACCTGTAACTTCTTCTTTAAGGGGCTCCTCTGTCCTCCACTCGTTACCTGTATTAATGGCACCTGTTTGAACTTATTATCAGTATAAAATACACCTGTCCACAACCTCAAACAGTCACACTCCAAACTCCACTATGGCCAAGACCAAAGAGCTGTCAAAGGACACCAGAAACAAAATTGTAGACCTGCACCAGGTTGGGAAGACTGAATCTGCAATAGGTAAGCGGCTTGGTTTGAAGAAATCAACTGTGGGACCAATTATTAGGAAATGGAAGACATACAAGACCACTGATAATCTCCCTCGATCTGGGGCTCCACGCAAGATCTCACCCCGTGGGGTCAAAATTATCACAAGAACGGTGAGCAAACATCCCAGAACCACACGGGGGGACCTAGTGAATGACCTGCAGAGAGCTGGGACCAAAGCAACAAAGCCTACCATCAGTAATACACTACGCCGCCAGGGACTCAAATCCTGCAGTGCCAGACGTGTCCCCCTGCTTAAGCTAGTACATGTCCAGACCCGTCTGAAGTTTGCTAGAGAGCATTTGGATGATCCAGAAGAAGATTGGGAGAATGGCATATGGTCAGATGAAGCCAAAATATAACTTTTTAGTAAAAACTCAACTCGTCGTGTTTGGAGGACAAAGATTGCTGAGTTGCATCCAAAGAACACCATACCTACTGTGAAGCATGGGGGTGGAAACATCATGCTTTGGGGCTGTTTTTCTGCAAAGGGACCAGGACGACTGATCCGTGTAAAGGAAAGAATGAATGGGGCCATGTATCGTGAGATTTTGAGGGAAAACCACCTTCCATCAGCAAGGGCATTGAAGATGAAACGTGGCTGGGTCTTTCAGCATGACAATGATCCCAAACACACCGCCCGGGCAACGAAGGAGTGGCTTGGTAAGAAGCATTTCAAGGTCCTGGAGTGGCCTAGCCAGTCTCCAGATCTCAACCCCATAGAAAATCTTTGGAGGGAGTTGAAAGTCCGTGTTGCCCAGCAACAACCCCAAAACATCACTGCTCTAGAGGAGATCTGCATGGAGGAATGGGCCAAAATACCAGCAACAGTGTGTGAAAACCTTGTGAAGATTTACAGAAAACGTTTGACCTCTGTCATTGCCAACAAAGGGTATATAACAAAGTATTGAGATAAACTTTTGTTGTTGACCAAATGCTTATTTTCCACCATAATTTGCAAATAAATTCATAAAAAATCCTACAATGTGATTTTCTGGATTTTTTTCTCATTTTGTCTGTCATAGTGTGCCTATGATGAAAATTACAGGCCTCTCTCATCTTTTGAAGTGGGAGAACTTGCACAATTGGTGGCTGACTAAATACTTTTTTGCCCCACTGTAACATTTTAACAGTGGCCAAGTAGGCTACTGAGGCTATTTGGTCATAATGTAGGCCTACCAGAGTGGCCTACCATCAAAATCAATGGAGAAAATGCATCCCATAACATCTTAACATGGAAATAGCTGTTCTATCATTCAGCCTACAATAGCTGCCAATGTGTGGTGTTCAATGTAAGCCTACATTCCATGAGACTTTTGAAAAAAATATGCAAGGCTTGACATTAACCTGTTTATCAGACAAGGACATGACTAAAAATGTTGTTGTGTTGTTTAATGCAAGAAACAACTTTACAAAATAAAATACATTATTATTCCCATACCATTATTACAGAGAATCAGACAAATTATCCTATCCTCTGCCTATTGACCTCTTAGCTTATTAAAGCCTGTCTCAAAATACAACACTACTCCTTTAAGACAAAAACTATTTACCTGACTCGCTTTTCAAAGATGTTTAGAAATGTACACATTTTGTGCTCTTGTAGGAAGAAATCACTCCCCTATTGCTGACCACAAATTATCTATAACAGGGCTCACTAACTACTGTAGCAAAGGATATTAACTAAATGTGCACATGTGGCTTACAAGCAGCTCTCGCTTTGATCTCAAAACAAGTGCATCTACTCACTACCGCTCATGCTGTAAGCACAGTCCAGTTCAAAGTAAATGGCACTGATCCATATATGGCAATGGTATATTTGCATATAAGCCTACTGCAGCTCTAATTGTTTATGCCGCACCAGTCTGTGTAGAATGCGGGCTGAGTCGTGCATGTCAATGCAATAGAATCATACTCCGATGCATTCTGCCTAAACAAAATCTCTTGCAAAGAAATTGGAAACACCTGAGCTCAATTTGGAATGTCATAGCAAAGGGGTGTGGATACTTATGTAAATGAAAAATCTACAAACATGTTTTCACTTTGCCATTATCGGGTATTGTGTGTAGATGGGTGAGAAAATAAATCTATTTAATCCATTTTGAATTCAGGCTGTAACACAACACAATGTGGAATAAGCCAAGGGGTATGAATACTTTCTGAAAGCACTCCATATCCCCGATCCTTGCTGTGGAAGCCAACACAGCACAGTCTCTGAAAAAGCAGCTGTGCTCGATGGGACCGGAGCCAACTCAACCTGCAGGACAGATTGTATCGGCACTGTACCACTCACACGCTGAAGGACGCCCACACACACCGAAGCATGCATCCTATAATTGTTTTCTTCTCAGTGGTTAGTTTATAAGGTACATCCATCTACTACCGGGCCGGACACCCCTTTGCCTCCAGAACAGACAGAATTTTGGGGGGGCATGGAAACGTTGCTCACTTGGTATCAAGTGACCTGATGTGTGCCGGGTAAACATTCCCCACACCATTACACCACTGCCAGAAGCCTGTACCGTTAACACCAGGCTTAGGGCAAATCCTGACTCTGCCATCAGTATACCATGCTCAAAGTCGCCTAGGTCACTTGTTTTGTCCATTCTAATGTTTAATTGAACAGCAACTGAATGCTTCAATGCGTCAACCTAGCTAATGCTTCAACCTAGCTAATGCTTCAACCTAGATAATTCTTCAACCTAACTAATGCTTCAACCTAACTAATGCTTCAACCTAGTTAATGCTTCAACCTAGCTAATGCTTCAACCTAGCTAATGCTTCAACCTAGCTCATTTCCGATTCATACGAAATTCTTTGACTATAGAGGTAGCAAAACTGTACTTCAAATCTATGGTACTCCACCACTTAACATACTGCTTGACTAGTTGGGCCTAAGCTTGCTGTACAACATGAAAAAAAAACATTCAGTCTGTCTACAAGCAGGCTCGCAAAGTTCTTGATAGGAAGCCCAATAGCCATCATTACTGTTACATCGTCAGAAAACATGAGCTCCTGAGATGGAAAAATCTTGTGCAAGATTCAAAATTCTAAATGGCCTGGCTCCCCCTCCACTCAGTACTTTTGTTAAAGAGAAAATCCAAACATACTGTATGGCAGCAGATCCACAAGGTCTTCCATGAGATGTGACTGTATAGTTCCCTTAAGGAAAAGCACCTTTAGTCAATCTGCTTTCTCTGTGAGAGCTTCCCATGTCTGGAACACACTGCCATTAGACACACACAACTGCACCACCTTCACAAAAAAACATGAAGACATGGACAAAGGCCAATCAGACTTGTGAACATAATCCCTAGCTGTGTGTTGTCTCTTTCCATGTTATATGTTGTCTGTAGCTTGTGTGGAAACACTTTGTTGCTTTTATGTATTTTGTTTTGTTACTTTTGTGCTGTTTCTCTGTCTGCATGCTATGTGTTGTTGTCCTATGTTTCTCTGTCTGCATGCTATGTGTTGCTTGTCCTATGTTTCTCTGTCTGCATTCTATGTGTTGCTTGTCCTATGTTGCTCTGTCTGCATGCTATGTGTTGCTTGTCCTATGTTTCTCTGTCTGCATGCTATGTGTTGCTTGTCCTATGTTTCTCTGTCTGCATGCTATGTGTTGCTTGTCCTATGTTTCTCTGTCTGCATGCTATGTTTTGCTTGTCCTATGTTGCTCTGTCTGCATGCTATGTGTTGCTTGTCCTATGTTTCTCTGTCTGCATGGTGTGTCTTGCTTGTCCTATGTTTCTCTGTCTGCATGGTGTGTCTTGCTTGTCCTATGTTGCTCTGCATGTGCTCACTGCTCATTGTTTGTCTGTATTGTTATTGTAATTGATTTTAATAACCTGCCCAGGGACTGTGGTTGAAAATTAGCCGGCTGGCTAAAACCGGTACTTTTACTGAAACGTTGATTAATGTGCACTGTCCCTGTAAAAATAAAAAATAAACTCAAACTCTGCCTGCTTTATACAGCAAGCCACAGCCACCTGACTCACTGTCTGTAGAAGTGAACAGGGTGTACATACATATTCAGATGCATTTAGCATACTGTACAGTGCCAGTCAAAAGTTTGGACACTTACTGCAGCAGCGGTAACACTGGGTCTTTTGTCCTGTGGCGGTCCTCATGAGAGACAGTTTCATTATAGTGCTTGATGGTTTTTGCGACGGCACTTGAAGAAACTTTCAAAGTTCTTGAAATTTTCCAGAATGACTGACCTTCATGTCTCAAAGTAATGATGGACTATCATTTCTCTGTGCTTATTTGAGATGTTCTTGTCATAATAAGGACTTGGTATTTTACCAAATAGGGCTATCTTCTGTATGCCACCCCTACCTTGTCACAACACAACTAATTGTCTCAAATGCATTAAGAAGGAAAGAGATTCCACAAATTAACCTTTAACAAGGCACACCTAATTGAAATGCATTCCAAGTGACTACCTCATGAAGCTGGTTGAGAGAATGCCAAGAGTGTGCAAAGCTGTTGTCAAGGCAAAGGGTGGCTACGTTGAAGAATCTCAAATATAAAATATACTTTGAATTGTTTAACACTTTTTTGGTTACTACATGATTCCATATGTGTTATTCCATAGTTTTCATGTCTTCACTATTATTCTACAATGTGTATATAATAGTACAAATAAAGAAAAACCCTTAAATGAGTATGTGTCCAAACTTCTGACTGGTACTGTATATTGTGGTATATATACATTCGAAATGCATTCAGTAAGATATGTTGGAATGTATTTAAAATGTATCAAATATTATTAATTTTAAAATACATTATTTTTTATATATCTCACATCCATTTATATATCTCATATCCATTGTCCTTTATCTAAAAGTATATTTAATTTTTTTTTTTAAATGATGGTACACACACACACACACACACACACACACACACACACACACACACACACACACACACACACACACACACACACACTCCTCCCAGTAATCAGGAAACTGGGAGGCTCATTACACCAGATGAAGAAGCTTTCCTTCTTCTCCTTCTGACCAACTGCACCTCATCAGGCCTGGACACACACGCAAAAAAATAAAAGAAACCACGAAAGCAAGAGAGAAAAAAGAAAGAATCTGAAATCCATCCAAAAGACATGAGGCATAAACATGGCTTTTTCATCAAGGGAGAGCTAACCAGGAGGAGATGGGCATGGCATGTGTTCGCTCCACACAATAGCCATGTAGCAGTGTATGGAGTCATTCAGGGTTTTGTCATCAAGCATTGGAGCAGTGAGAGAAGAAGAGAGAGAAGAAGAGAGAGAGGCAAACTACAGAACGGTAGCCACAGGCTCTGGGACGCAGTCGAGTCTGACGGTCTGGCAGGCTTAATGATTGATTGACTGACTGGTTGGCTGGCTGATTAGCTGACTGGCTGGCTGATTAGCTGACTGACTGACTGGCTGGCTGATTAGCTGACTGACTGACTGGCTGGCTGATTAGCTGACTGACTGGCTGGCTGATTAGCTGACTGACTGGCTGGCTGATTAGCTGACTGGCTGACTGGCTGGCTGATTAGCTGACTGACCGACTGGCTGACTGGCTGATTAGCTGACTGGCTGGCTGGTTGATTAGCTGACTGACTGGCTGATTAGCTGACTGGCTGGCTGGCTGATTACCTGACTGGCTGACTGGCTGGCTGATTAGCTGACTGACCGACTGGCTGATTAGCTGACTGGCTGGCTGGCTGATTGGCGGACTGACTGGCTGATTAGCTGACTGACTGGTTGGCTTACTGACTGGTTGGATCCTCGTGTGTGCATTGCATTGGACAGTTCCAAATAGAGAGGTACACAAAAAATGATTTTTGCTCAGTGGAAATTATACTTTTAATATGACGTGTTTTACTTTTCCATTATTTATCTATAGTCTTTCTCTCTGCATTGTTGGGAAGGAATATGGTGTAATCATTTCACTATTAGGCCACACCTGTTGTTTACTAAGTATGCGCCGAATACAATTTGATTTGATTTAAAGGAGACATGATATGGAGAGGCTCTTTTCCTCCAGCAGTGCAGGAGACATGAGGTGGAGGAGCGCGAGCTGCCAAACCCTAATCACAAACACAAACAAACAAATAGGAGCCCGGAGGTCCATCATAAATGGCATCCCTTCTATAAATCAATGTCTGCGGTGTGTGTGTGAATGATCCTGCGATGGAATATCCAGGCAGGTAGATGACTTTGGCCAGGGTTCAGACATACATGTCTGTCCGGATGGCAGTGGTATGGCCGGGCCGGTGTCCCAAATTGAGCCCTCTTCCTTTTAAACTGCACTACTTTTGACTAATGAGCCCTGTTCAAATAAAGGGAATAGGATGTAATTTGGGATGCATCCTGGGGGTTAGACCACACACGATTCACTGCACTGCCCCCTGGTGGGTCTAACTGTGACCACATACGGGTCACACTGCAGGTGAGGCCATTGATGAGCAGAGGCTTAGCGGCAGTACAGTGGCACCCTCCATAGGTTACAGACAGGACTGTGTACAAGTCTTTTGTAGGCAAGTCTTTGGTCCCTCTTCCCAGGTGTTGCTGACGCATGCCAGATCTTACAATGCCCAGATAGGTATTTTAAAGGTGGAATGTGCAGAAATCTCTCCACCATATTTCCTGGTTGCTAAAATTCGAATAGTTTGTCTAATTTCAGTTTACGTGACAAAACAGGCAGTCATAGTGTAGAGAATCACTGTACCATCTGAACCGCTGTGAAATATATTTTCCATAACTACAAATATTGTATTTTCCGCTGTTTGAAGCTGGTGTACAAAACCAAAAGTAAAAGATGCAAAAATGAAACTTAAGAACGGGAAGCATAGAACTCTTAGACTTGCTTTCAATGAGAATGACTGATCTATAACTCACATTTCTATGTGAATTTGGTTGGTTCACCCCAAAAAAGTGACATATTGCAGCTTTAAGTATCATCTAACCACAGCATATGTTATAGCAATCTGTCAGTCGATGACACAGTCAATGACGTGGCATGCAACCATTGGTTGATGCATGCAACGTCTGAGCGACCTTACTCTGGTGGTCAGCCAGAAATTACAGCAATTGGATGAGGCTGCATAAATGTAACCATTCTCAAATTCATGGACCTCAGAGCTTTGGATACAAAGAGTGAACATCCTGAATCTAAATGATAGTTTTAACCATGTTTTGAGGCTATGCATGGTTTGTTTACAATTACAATGTTTACTAACAAAGGAGTAAAACGAGCTTGTATTTTGGGTGATGATGAGGTACGACAGTTGAACTACACTAATGAGGCATCTATAAGTTATATTCTTCAAGAATCAATGGGTATATCATACATTTAAAAGTATAATAATGAATGTAGCAATTGCAGATTGGCCCTTTAAGGTACAATCTGCATTATGTACAGCTGTTTCAACTAAAGGGAAAATCTGGGATTGGTACATCTATTTTTTGGGATTTATAAGTTAATTCTATATAGCCATAAATTCCTAAGGAATATGAGTTCTACATACCTCATGACATTAGAAGTCCAATAGTCTCAGATCATAACCCAAAGTATGTTGTGAACAAACGATGTATAGTTTCAAAACATGTTTATTACTTTAATGTTCATCTCATGGACTATGAGTCCTTGCATCCATAGCTCCAAATGAAAAGTGGTTACATTTGTCCCCATTCCTTCATTGAAAACCAGGTGGTAGGGTTGCTGATTGAATAACAAAATGGCCACAGGTGAATAATCAGTGGTAATTATAGAATTACTCTAACAATAGATTACGGAAAACTACTAGGTTGCCTTGTAACACTAAGTCTAAAGTCAAGCTATGATACACTTTTGTTAACTGCAACCATATGTCCCATTGGCCTGAGATCCATGGAAGGAGAGAAACGGAATGACAACTCCATAGAAAACTCTGGCAAAACGGCCCAAATATCGCACCCTAAAAGACTCTTCATAGTCATATCACATAAGGCTTGTGCATTCATTGGAGTTTGGTGAGTAACTGTTTGGCATTTCACATTTTCTCTACTAATGTGAAACAGACCTGTCAAATGACCAAAGAGGAACAAATTAATTAATCATGATTCGTATTTCAGCAAATCCCTCTCTCGGGAACAAAATGCGTCAGTTTGACGGTGACGCTTAACCAATAACAGAGACACAGAGAATAAATAAATACATCTTTGGGAAAATTGCAAACATGTTTTTCTGGTTTGGACAATTATTTTGTATATTAACAAATTTACTTTAATCTCAATTTTAAAAAGTGCCTCTAGACAAATCTGGGTAGTGCCTCCACAAACCACCCAAACAGAACATGGTGCTGAGTAGAGAGAGTATCTGAGTGAGTGTCAGACAGTGCTTATAAGGCAGCTGCAACGGCACGCAGAAACCATTCCAACATCTAAAGAACAAACATACCCAGGCTGACTTTAAGAAGTAGACGAAAAATCTAGTAGGATGCCTTGGGGCGACTTGGGCGGCCCTCTCTCCTCGTCCCCCTAAACCCTTGATGAGCTATACATGAGGGCAATGTAATTTAACCAGATGCTTTCGAGCCAGAGCCTTCACATTGACACTTCCACAACCAACTCCCACTTCAACCTCGGCCTCAACTGGTGACGTCCCCTCGCAAACAGCAGAAGTTCGGGGAGCAAAGTGAGCTGTATCAGAGACAAACATGGGACGGGGGACGAGCTTCCCGGAGCCGACCCAGATAACATCCGTAAAGCTGTCCACAGGGTCATGACGAAGCCCACCAACCCCCGGTCCTGAGGGGACAGACTAAGAGACAGGCTGATTGAAGACAGAGATGGGCTGATTGAAGACACAGAGACTGACTGATTGAAGTGACAAGCCAACCCTAGAAGCTATCGCCTAGGTGCATGTGGCCAGGGTCTGATTAAAATCGATATGTGCTTTGTAATGGAGGGAGAACAGACACAACACAGGGACAGAGAAAGAGGTAAAGACAGAGAGAGAGAGGGAGACAGAGAGAGAGGGAGACAGAGAAAGTGATAGAGAGGGAGACAGCGAGAGAGGGAGACAGAGAAAGAGATAGAGAGAGAGAGGGAGACAGAGAGAGAGAGAGAGACCGAGAGCGAGAGCGAGAGAGAAAGAGAGAGAGAGAAAAAGACAGAGAGAGAGAGAGAGAGAGAGAGAGAGAGAGAGAGAGACAGAGCGAAAGAGAGAGAGAGAGAGAGAGAAAAGACAGAGAGAGAGAGAGAGAGACAGAGAGACAGAGCGAAAGAAAGAGAGAGAGAGAGAGAGAGAGAGAGAGAGAGAGAGACAGAGAGACAGAGAGACAGAGAGAGAGAGAGAGAGAGAGAGAGACAGAGAGACAGAGAGAGAGACAGAGAGACAGAGAGAGAGAGACAGAGAGAGAGAGAGAGAGACAGAGAGAGAGAGAAAAAAGACAGAGAGAGAGAGAGAGACAGAGAGACAGAGAGAGAGACAGAGAGAGAGAGAGAGACAGAGAGAGAGAGAAAAAAGACAGAGAGAGAGAGAGAGAGACAGAGAGACAGAGCGAAAGAGAGAGAGAGAGAGAGAGAGAGAGAGAGAGACAGAGAGACAGAGAGACAGAGAGAGAGACAGAGAGAGAGACAGAGAGACAGAGAGAGAGACAGAGAGAGAGAGAGAGAGAGAGAGAGAGACAGAGAGAGAGAGACAGAGAGAGAGAGAAAAAGACAGAGAGAGAGAGAGAGAGAGACAGAGAGAGACAGAGAGAGAGAGACAGAGAGAAGGTCTAAGCAACGGAAATAAAAACACAGACAAAAAGGAGACATAGAAGAAGAAAGAGAGGAAGAGCAGGGTGGGTGAGGGGAGAGCAGGGTGGGGGAGGGAGAGCAGGGTGGGTGAGGGAGAGCAGGGTGGGGGAGGGAGAGCAGGGTGGGGGAGGGAGAGCAGGGTGGGGGGGGGAGGGAGAGCAGGGTGGGTGAGGAAGAGCAGGGTGGGGAGGGAGAGCAGGGTGGGGAGGAGAGAGCAGGGTGGGGGAGGGAGAGCAGGGTGGGGGAGGGAGAGCAGGGTGGGGGAGGGAGAGCAGGGTGGGTGAGGGAGAGCAGGGTGGGGGAGGAGAGCAGGGTGGGTGAGGAAGAGCAGGGTGGGGGAGGGAGAGCAGGGTGGGGGAGGGGGAGGGTGGGGGAGAGCAGGGTGGGGAGGGAGAGCAGGGTGGGGAGGGAGAGCAGGGTGGGTGAGGAAGAGCAGGGTGGGGGAGGGAGAGCAGGGTGGGTGAGGAAGAGCAGGGTGGGGAGGGAGAGCAGGGTGGGGGAGGGAGAGCAGGGTGGGGGAGGGAGAGCAGGGTGGGGGAGGAGAGCAGGGTGGGTGAGGGAGAGCAGGGTGGGGGAGGGAGCAGGGTGGGTGAGGCAGGGTGGGTGGAGAGCAGGGTGGGGGAGGGAGAGCAGGGTGGGTGAGGGAGAGCAGGGTGGGTGAGGAAGAGCAGGGTGGGGGAGGGAGAGCAGGGTGGGGAGGGAGAGCAGGGTGGGGGAGGAGAGCAGGGTGGGTGAGGAGAGCAGGGTGGGGGAGGGAGAGCAGGGTGGGTGAGGAAGGCAGCAGGGTGGGGGAGGGAGAGCAGGGTGGGGAGAGCAGGGTGGGGGAGGAGAGCAGGGTGGAGGGGAGGGAGAGCAGGGTGGGGGAGGGAGAGCAGGGTGGGGGAGGGAGGAGCAGGGTGGGGGAGGGAGAGCAGGGTGGGTGAGGAGGAGGGTGGGTGAGAGCAGGGTGGGTGAGGAAGAGCAGGGTGGGGGAGGGTGGGGAGGAAGCAGGGTGGGGGAGGAGAGCAGGGTGGGTGAGGGAGAGCAGGGTGGGGGGTGGGGGAGGGGTGGGTGAGAAGAGCAGGGTGGGGAGGGAGAGCAGGGTGGGGGAGGGAGAGCAGGGTGGGGAGGGAGAGCAGGGTGGGGAGGGAGAGCAGGGTGGGGGAGGGAGAGCAGGGTGGGGAGGGAGAGCAGGGTGGGGGAGGGAGAGCAGGGTGGGGGAGGGAGAGCAGGGTGGGTGAGGGAGAGCAGGGTGGGGGAGGGAGAGCAGGGTGGGGGAGGGAGGGTGGGGGAGCAGGGTGGGGAGGGAGAGCAGGGTGGGGGAGGGAGAGCAGGGTGGGTGAGGAGAGCAGGGTGGGGGAGGGAGAGCAGGGTGGGTGAGGGAGAGCAGGGTGGGTGAGGGAGAGCAGGGTGGGGAGGGAGAGCAGGGTGGGGGAGGGAGAGCAGGGTGGGGGAGGGAGAGCAGGGTGGGTGAGGAGAGCAGGGTGGGGAGGGAGAGCAGGGTGGGTGAGGGAGAGCAGGGTGGGGGAGGAGAGCAGGGTGGGTGAGGGAGAGCAGGGTGGGGAGGAGAGCAGGGTGGGTGAGGAGAGCAGGGTGGGGGAGGGAGAGCAGGGTGGGGAGGGAGAGCAGGGTGGGTGAGGAAGAGCAGGGTGGGGGAGGAAGAGAGCAGGGTGGGGAGGGAGAGCAGGGTGGGGAGGGAGAGCAGGGTGGGTGAGGGAGAGCAGGGTGGGTGAGGAAGAGCAGGGTGGGTGAGGAAGAGCAGGGTGGGGGAGGAGAGCAGGGTGGGGGAGGGAGAGCAGGGTGGGGGAGGAGAGCAGGGTGGGTGAGGAAGAGCAGGGGGTGGGTGAGGGAGAGCAGGGTGGGAGGGAGAGCAGGGTGGGGGAGGGAGGGAGCAGGGTGGGGAGAGCAGGGTGGGGGAGGGAGAGCAGGGTGGGGGAGGGAGAGCAGGGTGGGGAGGGAGAGCAGGGTGGGTGAGGAAGAGCAGGGTGGGTGAGGAAGAGCAGGGTGGGTGAGGAAGAGCAGGGTGGGGGGAGGGAGAGCAGGGTGGGTGAGGAAGAGCAGGGTGGGGGAGGGAGAGCAGGGTGGGGAGGAGAGCAGGGTGGGGGAGGGAGAGGAGCAGGGTGGGGAGGGAGAGCAGGGTGGGGGAGGGAGAGAGGGTGGGGGAGGGGGTGGGGGAGAGCAGGGTGGGGGAGGAGAGCAGGGTGGGTGAGGGAAGAGCAGGGTGGGTGAGGAAGAGCAGGGTGGGGGGAGGGAGAGCAGGGTGGGGGAGGGAGAGCAGGGTGGGGGAGGGAGAGCAGGGTGGGGGAGGGAGAGCAGGGTGGGTGAGGAGCAAGAAGAGCAGGGTGGGTGAGGGAGAGCAGGGTGGGGGAGGAAGAGCAGGGTGGGGGAGGGGTGGGTGAGCAGGGTGGGTGAGGAAGAGCAGGGTGGGGGAGGGAGAGCAGGAGGAGGCAGGGTGAGGGAGAGCAGGGTGGGGGAGGAGAGCAGGGTGGGTGAGGAAGAGCAGGGTGGGGGAGGGAGAGCAGGGTGGGTGAGGAAGAGCAGGGTGGGGAGGGAGAGCAGGGTGGGGAGAGCAGGGTGAGGGAAGAGCAGGGTGGGGAGGGAGAGCAGGGTGGGTGAGGGAGAGCAGGGTGGGGAGGGAGAGCAGGGTGGGGGAGGAAGAGCAGGGTGGGGGAGGGAGAGCAGGGTGGGTGAGGGAAGAGCAGGGTGGGGGAGGGAGAGCAGGGTGGGGGAGGAAGAGCAGGGTGGGGAGGGAGAGCAGGGTGGGGAGGGAGAGCAGGGTGGGGGAGGGAGAGCAGGGTGGGTGAGGAAGAGCAGGGTGGGGGAGGGAGAGCAGGGTGGGGAGGAAGAGCAGGGTGGGGGAGGGAGAGCAGGGTGGGTGAGGAAGAGCAGGGTGGGGGAGGAGGGAGAGCAGGGTGGGGAGGAAGAGCAGGGTGGGTGAGGAAGAGCAGGGTGGGTGAGGAAGAGCAGGGTGGGGGGAGGAGAGCAGGGTGGGTGAGGAAGAGCAGGGTGGGGGAGGAAGAGCAGGGTGGGGGAGGAAGAGCAGGGTGGGGAGGAAGTGCAGGGTGGGGGAGGGAGTGCAGGGTGGGGGGAGAGCAGGGTGGGTGAGGGAGAGCAGGGTGGGGGAGGGGAGGGAGAGCAGGGTGGGGGAGGGAGGGAGAGCAGGGTGGGGAGGGAGAGCAGGGTGGGTGAGGGAGAGCAGGGGGTTAGGGAGAGCAGGGTGGGTGAGGGAGAGCAGGGTGGGTGATCGAGAGCAGGGTGGGTGAGGGAGAGGAGGGGGTGAGGGAGAGCAGGGTGGGTGATGGAGAGCAGGGTGGGTGAGGAGAACAGGGTTGGTGATGGAGAGCAGGGTGGGTGAGGGAGAGCAGGGGGTGAGGGAGAGCAGGGTGGGTGAGGGAGAGCAGGGTGGGGGAGGGAGAGCAGGGTGGGTGATGGAGAGCAGGGTGGGTGAGGGAGAGCAGGGTGGGTGAGGGAGAGCAGGGTGGGTGAGGGAGAGCAGGGGGTGAGGAGAGCAGGGGGTGAGGGAGAGCAGGGTGGGTGAGGGAGAGCAGGGGGTGAGGGAGAGCAGGGTGCGTGAGGGAGAGGAGGGTGGGTGAGGGAGAACAGGGTGGGTGAGGGAGAGCAGGGGGGTGAGGGAGAACAGGGTGGGTGAGGGAGAACAGGGTGGGTAAGGGAGAGCAGGGTGGGTGAGGGAGGGAGAACAAATGGGTGTCTGTGGAGACTCGTCCCCTTGCTGTTTCAACATTTAACTGGGGAGATTGAAACCGGAGCCATAGTGTCTCTCTCTATCAAATAGCCATCCTCCTGCTGGATCCCGGTCCATCTCCTCACACTCGAGGCATTTGGGTTCAATCAAAAATCTACTAGGGCACGGTTGTCTTGGTCTCTGCTGAAAGTAAATGGATGTGGGCCTTGCCCCATCAAAGCCAGTCTATACACATAAACAAGTACATAACAATATGTGTGTATACAGTAGCAGTCAACAGAAAGATAGAGATTGCAGATGTGCATGCGTCAGATCCCTTATGCTGATAAATTAGAGAAAAATGTATTGCTTTTGGTATGAATCAATGCACCATGCTAATGTTTGTGTTTGCTGTTCTCGGTTGAGCTACGATTATATCAACATTGGGAAAGTAATTAAAAAGTGTAAAAGAAGGGCCTAATTCATCTAATTTAATCTCCTTAGTTGCAGCCATTGGATGTAGTTCCATATCACACACACACACACACACACACACACATCTTGTAGTTTGGGGGATATGTGTGTGTGTGTGTGTGTGTGTGTGTAAGTTGGAGTTAGAGGCCAGCTGTTGGCTGATTGAGGTGACAAGCTAACCCTAGAAGCTATCATCTTGGTGCATGTGGCCAGGGTCTGATTCAAATCAATATATGGCCTATAATGGAGCACATCACATATCATTACATGGAAAATTACAGAAATGTGAATCCTTAAACTGCTTCCAGTCAACCCGAATCGTGTTCGCAGCTGAAACAGGGGCGGACAAGAACCAGAAATTGGCATTTCCAACACACCGACTGTGTTTTCCTATTGGCCTACTTTATAAGCCAAGTTAGATGGGCCGAATGGGCTGAAAATGTACCAGCCAATCTGGCATTTGCACGAAATGCCAGATGGCCAGTCCGGCCCTGACCTGAAAAACTCAGGGAGTGAATCATTTCCATTGGCTATTAATTGTTCTGTGTGTCACCCCCGATTTGTGATGGATGAGGTTGATGATCATCTGCCAAGCATATCATTTTGTGTTTCTGTTTCGTGTAATGAACAGTACTCGGTGGATCGTTGATGTTATGTTTGAGATCTGAATTATTGAAGTAGTGATAACCGGGAGTGTTCTTGTTTTCTTGGTTCTAGCTGTGCTTGTGTCAGGGAGCAAGCTATGGGAGGTACCCACAGCCCCCTTAGGATTTTCCTCCAACCATACAACCAGCCTGGAATGGGAGCCACAGTGTCAGTATCGCCACTTGCAGGATGGCGTCAGAATCACAGCCGACATTCCCCCAAAACTGGAGGGCAACTGGGTGTCAACCAGGCAAGTTCTCTGCATTGTTCAAAGAAATGCTCTGAATATTCACTTTTTTCTAAAATATCAGGTTCAGACAGTGTTGAGGAAGCTACTCTGAAAACATAGTTTATCAAGCTACCAATTCCTTCACACTGGAAGAAGTTAAGCTAAACTTTAAGCTACCCTTAAGAAATATATAATCTACTTAACTAAAGTTACTTTAAAAAAGTAGTTCACTACATCCAAACTACTTGGTGATACATTATCATATCTAAATTAGAAATGTCATAGACTTACAGAAGTCCAGACAGGAAATTAATATAAAAATCCTGCTTTATGTCGAGATCACAACTTATTTATCTCATGATCACGACTATGGGATGATACATTTCATTCTAACATCATGCTAGTTGGAGTTCATTATCAGTTTATAAGTAGAGAATGTTAGCATGCTAAATGTCTTTTACCTTGAGCTAAGAGTTGGTGGGCATTTAAGCCCTGAACGATGGCTGACAGGCAACCCTGTCTCCCACCTGTGTGCCACCCACAAGACCACTTGGCTAGTCTTGCGAGTGAGCGAGCTAGATAGTTAGCTAGGTCTTGTTAGCTTGTTATCTATGCTTGTTGTTAGCTTGCATAACTGGTATGTGTATAATTGTAAGGGACACTTAAAATATTTTATGGATAATATTTAATATTTAAATATAGCTCATCCACTCTGTACATTTAAATATATACATTTAAATATATACATTTAAATTATACACATATCAGTTATGCAAGCTAACAACAAGCATAGATAACAAGCTAGCTAGCTACAGTAGTCAGCTAGCTAACAACACCACCTAGCTAACCTGCTAGCTCACAAGACTAAAAAATCAAATCAAATTTTATTTGTCACATACACATGGTTAGCAGATGTTAATGCGAGTGTAGCGAAATGCTTGTGCTTCTAGTTCCGACAATGCAGTGATAACCAACAAGTAATCTAACTAACAATTCCAAAACTACTGTCTTATACACAGTGTAAGGGGATAAGGAAAATGTACATAAGGATATATGAATGAGTGATGGTACAGAGCAGCATACAGTAGATGGTATCGAGTACAGTATATAGATATGAGATGAGTATGTAGACAAAGTAAACAAAGTGGCATAGTTAAAGTGGCTAGTGACATAAGAATGCAGTCGATGATCTAGAGTACAGTATATACATATGCATATGAGATGAATAATGTAGGGTAAGTAACATTATATAAGGTAGCATTGTTTAAAGTGGCTAGTGATATATTTACATCATTTCCCATCAATTCCCATTATTAAAGTGGCTGGAGTTGGGTCAGTGTCAATGACAGTGTGTTGGCAGCAGCCACTCAATGTTAGTGATTGCTGTTTAACAGTCTGATGGCCTTGAGATAGAAGCTGTTTTTCAGTCTCTCGGTCCCAGCTTTGATGCACCTGTACTGACCTCGCCTTCTGGATGATAGCGGGGTGAACAGGCAGTGGTTTGGGTGGTTGATGTCCTTGATGATCTTTATGGCCTTCCTGTAACATCGGGTGGTGTAGGTGTCCTGGAGGGCAGGTAGTTTGCCCCCGGTGATGCGTTGTGCAGACCTCACTACCCTCTGGAGAGCCTTACGGTTGAGGCGGAGCAGTTGCCGTACCAGGCGGTGATACAGCCCGCCAGGATGCTCTCGATTGTGCATCTGTAGAAGTTTGTGAGTGCTTTTGGTGACAAGCCGAATTTCTTCAGCCTCCTGAGGTTGAAGAGGCGCTGCTGCGCCTTCTTCACGACGCTGTCAGTGTGAGTGGACCAATTCAGTTTGTCTGTGATGTGTATGCCGAGGAACTTAAAACTTGCTACCCTCTCCACTACTGATCCATCGATGTGGATAGGGGTGTTCCCTCTGCTGTTTCCTGAAGTCCACAATCATCTCCTTAGTTTTGTTGACGTTGAGTGTGAGGTTATTTTCCTGACACCACACTCCGAGGGCCCTCACCTCCTCCCTGTAGGCCGTCTCGTCGTTGTTGGTAATCAAGCCTACCACTGTTGTGTCGTCCGCAAACTTGATGATTGAGTTGGAGGCGTGCATGGCCACGCAGTCGTGGGTGAACAGGGAGTACAGGAGAGGGCTCAGAACGCACCCTTGTGGGGCCCCGTGTTGAGGATCAGCGGGAGGAGATGTTGTTGCCTACCCTCACCACCTGTGGGCGGCCCGTCAGGAAGTCAGTACCCAGTTGCACAGGGCGGGGTCGAGACCCAGGGTCTCGAGCTTGATGACGAGCTTGGAGGGTACTATGGTATTGAATGCCGAGCTGTAGTCGATGAACAGCATTCTCACATAGGTATTCCTCTTGTCCAGGTGGGTTAGGGCAGTGTGCAGTGTGGTTGAGATTGCATCGTCTGTGGACCTATTTGGGCGGTAAGCAAATTGGAGTGGGTCTAGGGTGTCAGGTAGGGTGGAGGTGATATGGTCCTTGACTAGTCTCTCAAAGCACTTCATGATGACGGAAGTGAGTGCTACGGGCGGTAGTCGTTTAGCTCAGTTACCTTAGCTTTCTTGGGAACAGGAACAATGGTGGCCCTCTTGAAGCATGTGGGAACAGCAGACTGGTATAGGGATTGATTGAATATGTCCGTAAACACACCGGCCAGCTGGTCTGCGCATGCTCTGAGGGCGCGGCTGGGGATGCCGTCTGGGCCTGCAGCCTTGCGAGGGTTAACACGTTTAAATGTCTTACTCACCTCGGCTGCAGTGAAGGAGAGACCGCATGTTTTCGTTGCAGGCCGTGTCAGTGGCACTGTATTGTCCTCAAAGCGGGCAAAAAGTGATTTAGTCTGCCTGGGAGCAAGACATCCTGGTCCGTGACTGGGCTGGGTTTCTTCTTGTAGTCCGTGATTGACTGTAGACCCTGCCACATGCCTCTTGTGTCTGAGCCATTGAATTGAGATTCCACTTTGTCTCTGTACTGACGCTTAGCTTGTTTAATAGCCTTGCGGAGGGAATAGCTGCATTGTTTATATTCGGACATATTACCAGACACCTTGCCCTGATTAAAAGCAGTGGTTCGCGCTTTCAGTTTCACGCGAATGCTGCCATCAATCCACGGTTTCTGGTTTGGGAATGTTTTTATCGTTGCTATGGGAACGACATCTTCGACGCACGTTCTAATGAACTCGCACACCGAATCAGCGTATTCGTCAATATTTCCATCTGACGCAATACGAAACATGTCCCAGTCCACGTGATGGAAGCAGTCTTGGAGTGTGGAGTCAGCTTGGTCTGACCAGCGTTGGACAGACCTCAGCGTGGGAGCCTCTTGTTTTAGTTTCTGCCTGTAGCCAAGTTAGCTGCGTTGTTCCTTGCATGCGATTGGCTGTAGTTTTGGTGGCAGCACAGAGCCTGGGACACAGGGCGCCCTAATAAATTAATGGATAATGCATGCTACTTTTGATTATCGTTTGATAACGAGAAAATTATTTTGTGATCTCGACAAAACATCTCATAAGATAGACAAGTCGTGATCTCGACATAATGAGGGAACTATTTATTTTATTCATATGTCCTCTCTGGACTTCCGTATAGACTACAAATTGCAAGAACACATCACTCTGGAGACAGATGTTATTAACAGAAGGTGTAATTAGGCATATTAAATACAAAACATTTGTTTCAAGTGAGAATTAGGCAGGTCTGATGCTGAAAAAGAAAGGAAATTCTTTCCTACGTCACCCATATTTTCTCTTCTTTTTGCAAAAAAAGTCATGTGTAGTTCCAGTAGTTAGCTACACCGCTACATGGTAAAACAGTAGTGTGTAGTTTCAGTGGTTAGCTACATCGCTACATGATAAAACAGGAGTGTGTAGTTTCAGTAGTTAGCTACACCACTACCTGGTAAAACAGGAGTGTGTAGTTTCAGTAGTTAGCTACACCACTACATGGTAAAACAGTAGTGTGTAGTTTCAGTGGTTAGCGACACCGCTACATGGTAAAACAGTAATGTGTAGTTCCAGTAGTTATCTAAACCACTACATGGTAAAACAGTAATTAACTACTGAAAACACTACCTAGAGTTGAATTTAGTTCAAGTACCACCAAGCTACTGCAAAATTTTAAATTACTAGTTGAACTACATGTAGTCCACTACTCCCCAACACTGGCTTCAAGTCATGTAACATGTCCTGGTTAACCAAATGTAATGATAAATAGGGAAGCTCTTCTATAGGCTTTCTTTGGATTTGTGAAGGTGCTGCTCAGTCTTGGTGTCCTCCCAGGTGATTCAGACATCATTGTTTGCGCAACAATTCCATATAGTGAATTGATATATCAATCATGTATCCATCCATCTATCTTTTTAGTCATTCATTCATCCATCATTTTGGTAATTCATTCATCCATCCATCCACCCAGCCATCATTTTATTCACCCATACAGTACATCCATCGTTTCATTCAATAATTTTATTTCAATCTCTTCATCCTGTGTAGATGTGAAGTTCGGCCTGGTCCTGAGTTTCTGACCCGGTCCTACACCTTCTACCCGAGCCACCTGTTCAAGGCACTGCAGCACTATTACACTGACAGCGGGTGCGAGGAGCCCACCTACTCTCTGGTGGTACGGGGCAAGCTCCGTCTACGCCAGGCGTCCTGGATCACCCGGGGTGCCACCGAGACAGAGCACCACCTTCACAAAGTGGGCATCGTCATCCACAGCCAAGGTGCCATGCACAGGCCGGCCGCCCGTCTACCCTCTGTGTGTGTGGGCCTCACCCTGGGCGGCATGGTGCCCGGGCACCTGTATGAGCTGTATAACGCCCAGGCAGGGAGGGCCTGTCTGGGTGCCCTGGGGTTCTCGATGATGGAACTGGGCTTGGTGAGAGTGGAGACCCAGCATAAGCCCCATGGAGGTCTGGTTCAGGAGCTCTTCTTTGGGGACGTGCACACGGACTGGACAAAGAGGACGTACTATCGACCAACGGGTTACCAGCAACCATTGCAGAACGCTATGGTGAAAATATGAACACTCCATTAAGATACTGTACAGTTAGGGGAGGGGGTGGTAGGGTTAGGGAATAATAATAAAGGAAAATATATTTATATATACTGTTTACAAAAAAATATATGGGGAATTGGAAATGATGCAGACAATTACATTGATGGAATCTACAATCTATCTGTAATATTAAAGCTGACCACCCCCCAAATACATTTTTAAAAAGTAACTATCCTGTACATGTGCAGTCGTGGACAAAAGTTTTGAGAATGACACAAATATTAATTTTCACAAAGTCTGCTGCCTCAGTTTGTATGGTGGAAATTTGCATATACTCCAGAATGTTATGAAGAGTGATCAGATGAATTGCAATTAATTGCAAAGTCCCTCTTTGCCATGCAAATGAACTGAGTCCCCAAAATACAATTCCACTGAATTTCAGCCCTGCCACAAAAGGACCAGCTGACATCATGTCAGTGATTCTCTCGTTAACACAGGTGTGAGTGTTGACGAGGACAAGGCTGGAGATCACACTGTCATGCTGATTGAGATCGAATAACAGACTGGAAGCTTCAAAAGGAGGGTGGTGCTTGGAATCATTGTTCTTCCTCTGTCAATCATGGTTACCTGCAAGGAAACACGTGCCGTCATTATTGCTTTTCACAAAACGGGCTTCACAGGCAAGGATATTGGTGCCAGTAAGATTGCACCTAAATCAACCATTTATCGGGTCATCAAGAACTTCAAGGAGAGCGGTTCAACTGTTGTGAAGAAGGCTTCAAGAAAGATCAGCAAGCGCCAGGACCGTCTCCTAAAGTTGATTCAGCTGCGGGATCGGGGCACCACCAGTACAGAGCTTGCTCAGGAATGGCCGCAGGCAGGTGTGAGTGCATCTGCACACACAGTGAGGTGAAGACTTTTGGAGGATGGCCTGGTGTCAAGAAGGGCAGCAAAGAAGCCACTTTTCTCCAGGAAAAAAATAGGGACACACTGATATTCTGCAAAAGGTACAGGAATTGGACTGCTGAGGACTGGGGTAAAGTCATTTTCTTTGATGAATCCCCTTTCTGATTGTTTGGGGCATCCAGAAAAAAGCTTGTCCGGAGAAGACAAGGTGAGCGCTACCATCAGTCCTGTGTCATGCCAACAGTAAAGCATCCTGAGACCATTCATGTGTGGGGTTGCTTCTCAGGGCTCACTCACAATTTTGCCGAAGAACACAACCATGAATAAAGAATGGTACCAACACATCCTCTGAGAGCAACTTCTTCCAACCATCCAGGAACAGTTTGGTGACGAACAGTTTGGTGACGAACAATGCCTTTCCAGCATGATGGAGTACCTTGCCATAAGGCCAAAGTGATCGGGGAACAAAACATCAATATTTTGGGTCCATGGCCAGGAAACTCCCCAGACCTTAATCCCATTGAGAACTTATGGTCAATCCTCAAGAGGCGGGTGGACAAACAAAACCCCACAAATTCTGACAAACTCCAAGCATTGATTATGCAAGAAAGGGCTGCCATCAGTCAGGATGTGGCCCAGAAGTTTTTTGACAGCATGCCAGGGCGGATTGCAGAGGTCTTGAAAAAGACGGATCAACACTGCAAATATTGACTCTTTGCATCAACTTCATGTAATTGTCAATAAAAGCCCTTGACACTTGTAATTATACTTCAGTATTCCATATTAACACCTGACAAAAATTTCTAAAGACACTGAAGCAGCAAACTTTGTGAAAAGTAATATTTGTGTCATTCTCAAAACTTTTGGCCATGACTGTCCATCCATTCTTCATCTGATGCTGAATGCCTTCCATGGTGATAAACTAACTAACTCAAGCATAAGACTGTGTCCCAATATCCAAACGAGCATACTATTTAGTATGTCTGGTCAATACATGGCTTCATACTACAGTATTTAGTAGGTCTGGTCAATACATGGCTTCATATTAAGTAGCGTGCCATTTTGGATGACAGTTATATTGTATAATCCTAACCATTACTATTCCATATCTATTTCCACCAGCACCACATCCACCCCTGCCCGGCGTGCGCCCTGGTCTTCCGGGCCTCAGAACAACGCCCCCCGGTGTTGCCCCATGTTCTTGCGTCGGCCCCTCCATCTCTGCATGGCCGCTGGGTGAGCCAACGCTGTGAAGCCCGGCCTGCCGTCCTCTTCCTCACCCGAGACTTCACCTTCCGCCCAGATGAGCACTCCTGGGAAGGCTTCTACCACCACTACTCGGACCCCTCCTGCAGCCAGCCGACCTTCACCCTGCAGGCCTCGGGCCACTATGCTCAGGGAGACCCCTCGGCCAAAGTGGCGGGAGGCACCGAGTTTGTCTTCAAGGTGACCCGGGTCAGTGTCACCATCCTTGAGGGGGCCACAGCCAGGGTGCTCAACGAGACCCGACCAGGAAGCTGCGGGAAGGTGGGGGGCTGGGAGGTGGGGGTGGAGCAAGACGTGACCCCCACGGATGGGTGTACCGTCTTGGGAATCAAGCTGCCACACAAGGAGTACGAGCTGTTCAAGACGGAGATGGACTATAGACGGCGCCCTCTGCTGTTCATAGGGGAGAGGCCGACGGATGGCTCCAGCCCCGACCGTCCCCAGAAGAGGCCCACGTCTTACCAGGCCCCCATGGTGCATTGTGGCGAGGAGGACACCCCCACGTCGTATCACCACACCAACCAGCTCAAGCTAGCAGCTAGTGGAGCCAAGAACCTACCATGGCAACCAAGCTTTGTCCTAGTGCTGGTCTCTTTACTGTTGCTTTGGTACGATGGAGGATCTGTTCACAGTGTATGAGGAAGAACCATGTTCTCCTCCTCAATATCAAGATAACGGCAGACCAAATAAAAGATGGCTTTTCAGGAGAGAATGATTTGTAAAGGATGGTACTCTATGTTCAGCAACCTGAACAAGTCAATCATACGACAATGACAACAGCAGTGTTGATGCCCTTGACATTGTGTAAAAGGAAACTGACGAACATTCAACAAGTGTCAACAACTGTCATTTGAATGGTATTCCAGTGAACAATACGTACAAGAAAACTGTACATACACTGACTGTGTATACAAGTTGCATATCTATCATATTATATACAGTATGTGTATCACTCTGTTTTCTTTTAAACCAGAGATGCCTTTTGGCAAATGCTTAAGGCCCATAAGAGCTCCTTTCTCTAAAGATTTATTTTCCCTTCAAATGACATAAGGCAGTATATTTTCAAACAAAACAAAGGACAATACTGACCAATAAATTCAATGCACAAGCAACCGACATTCAAATGGACTTCAGATTGTTTAAATCAGGAACTGGATACCAAAGAGGAAACGTAAATGTGTCACATCAACAGGTCCTAATCTAATGTGTTCATTTTCGATTGGAGGAAACCCCCAGCTGACAAGTACACCTATTGGACACTAGTTTACAATGCTATCCTACAAACCATACTTATTGTCATTGTTAAATTAATTGTTATATTAAAAGGGAAGATATGCTGCAATTATTGCATTGTCTGTGTGTTTTTATATGTTATGTACAGTCTGTCCTGCTTCTTTCTCATCTTTTGTATATCTTCACAAAATATATCATCTTGATTTACTAACCAGCTGCTTGAGAAATAATTTCTATCATTATTCTATAATTGGCTGTAAAATGAATAATGATTTTGACATGAATAATAATGAATCATAAGAATAATTAAGAATATTTAAGAACTGAGTGTGAAATACTCATCCTTAAGGCAAAATAGTCACTTCAGTACTAAGGTAAATGCTGGATTCTTCAATCTAACAGGCTTTCCAAACAATGGTCCAAGTTTGAAAGCCAAGATGCTGGACATGAGTGCTGCAATGTGAGAACTAACTGGCATATGGCTCACACATGAAGCATTGCTATCCAGCTCCAATTTTTGGAGCATAACTCCCTGAGTAAAACACAGAGTAATATCTGGTTGGATGCATGTTATAGCCAGCCTGTAACACAATGTACCCTACTCAGCAAAATTATAATTATTGCGATTTTGAAATATTGTAGATCATTTTTTAGCTAGAAGATCATTTGTAATAGACAGGAAACTTGGGTAACACTATAATAACTGTCATGAATTAACAATAAATCATGTATAAACAATTAAGTATTTCATTATTTGTAAACCTTTATAAACAATTATAAGCATTACAAATGTATGATGACTTAAACTGAACAAAAATATAAACACAACATGTAAAGTGTTGGTCCCTTGTTTCATGAGCTGAAATAAAACGTACCAGAAATTTTCCATAGGCACAAAAAGTTTATTTCACTCAAATGTTGTGCACAAATTTGTTTTGGTCCCCTTTAGTGAGTATTTCTCCTTTGTCAAGATAATCCATCTCTCTGACAGGTTCGACATATCAAGAAGCTGATTTAAAAAGCATGATCATTACACAGGTACACCTATAAAAGGCCACTCTAAAATGTGCAGTTTTGTCACACAACACAATGCCACAGATGTCTCAAGTTTTGAGGGAGTGTGCAATTGGCACGCTGACTGCAGGAATGTCCATCAGAGCAGTTGCCAGAGAATTTAATATTCATCATTCAATTTGAGAGAATATGGCAGTATGCCCAACTGGCCTCAGAACCACAGACCCCGTGTAGCCACTCCAGCCCAGGAACTCCACATGCGGCTTCTTCACCTGCACGCGAGCGATCTGGTCAGCATGTTACAGTGAAGATTATCATTTTGGATTGGTAGTTGACCATTTCTATTATTTTTAAGTCTGCATTGGCGTAATAAAATAGGAAAAGACTGAGGTTGTTCTGTGAAAGAACGGACGAAAGATTGAAGCTGGGCTTCGGTGGTGCAGTCATAAAAAGCCCAAGAGGAGAAGATCCATATGAGTCACTTTCAAAGGCAACATACTGTTCAGATTAACTCCTCTCATAATAGTGATGGTGGCTGCTAGACCCATGAGGTCATCGTTCGGGTTTGAGCAAGTGTACTCCAGGCTTGGATTGAAAATCTAACGAAAAACCAAGAGGGAGAGAAAAAAAGACGGAAAATGACTGGCATTTATCAGAACACTAATGTGCAGGATTGTCATTTAATGGACTCCAAAGCCTCCTAAATCCATGTTACACAATTGGGCCAATAACAACACATTGATCCACCATGGTTATGTTCCAGGATGGCTAGGAGGAGAGCAGTGATGACTGAGGAAGGCTGGGGAACGACCACATTTTATAGTCTGTTTGCGGTTTCTGTTGCGCGCCATAAAACCTGAGCGTCAGGCAAGGGCGAATTACAGGGTAACCTGTTTGCAATCAAGCCAGTGGCTCGTTAAAGGCATCCGTTAAAAATAAATTATAAAAGTGCTTTTTACTGCTCCCTATTTGGTGAAAGCGACTCCTTCCAGGGACATGCGTTGTTGCGTGCCAATTTGGCTGCGGAGTTAATTGAATGGGTTGTTCGTTGAGCAGTTGACTTTGGACGAATGTTTAGCCAGTGAGTTCTGTTAGCAAAATCAGAACCAAACCATTGTAGTGCCATTGTACCTGATGCACAATGCTAATCTAAATATGTGCTCAGACATTCAATTATCTGGAGAGCTTCACCAACTGTGGGAAAGTCTGGATTCTGAAGTGGGGTCTCCGAAAAGTGTCATACTTCGTGCAGGAAAAGAATGCTCCGTAAAATAACTAGAAAGAAGGCAAGCCAAACATGCTGAGAAAGGTTTCCTTTCAGCGAAACAGGGTTTCCAAACCTCAGACATTTCGGTGGGTTTGTCTTACTAATGCCCTGTGAGAGAACACTTGATCCAGTCTTTATAATGTACAGTCGTGGCCAAAAGCTTTGAGAATGACACAAATACTATGTTTCACAAAGTCTGCTGCCTCAGTTTGTATGATGGAAATTTGCATATACTCCAGAATGTTATGAAGAGTGATCAGATGAATTGCAATTCATTGCAACGTCCCCTCTTTGCCATGCAAATGAACTGAATCCCCTAAAAACATTTGAACTGCATTTCAGCCCTGACACAAAAGGACCAACTGACATCATGTCAGTGATTCTCTCGTTAACACAGGTGTGAGTGTTGACGAGGACAAGGCTGGAGATCACTCTGTCATACTGATTGAGTTCGAATAACAGACTGGAAGCTTCAAAAGGAGGGTGGTGCTTGGAATCATTGTTCTTCCTCTGTCAAACATGGTTACCTGCAAGGAAACACGTGCCGTCATCATTGCTTTGCACAAAAAGGGCTTCACAGGCAAGGATATTGCACCTAAATCAACCATTTATCGGATCATCAAGAACTTCAAGGAGAGCGGTTCAATTGTTGTGAAGAATGTTTCAGGGCGCCCAAGAATGTCCAGCAAGCGCCAGGACCGTCTCCTAAAGTTGATTCAGCTGCGGGATCAGGCCGCCACCAGTACAGAGCTTGCTCAGGAATGGCAGCAGGCAGGTGTGAGTGCATCTGCATGCACAGTGAGGCGAAGGCTTTTGGAGGATGGCCTGGTGTCAAGAAGGGAAGCAAAGAAGCCACTTCTCTCCAGGAAAAACATCAGGGACAGACTGATATTCTGCAAAAGGTACAGGGATTGGACTGCTGAGCACTGGAGTTAAGTCATTTTCTCTGATGAATCGATTGTTTGGGGCATCCGGAAAAAAGCTTGTCCGGAGAAGACAAGGTGAGCGCTACCATCAGTCCTGTGTCATGCCAACAGTAAAGCATCCTGAGACCATTCATGTGTGGGGTTGCTTCTCAGCCAAGGGAGTGGGCTCCCTCACAATTTTGCCTAAGAACACAGCCATGAATAAAGAATGGTACCAACACATCCTTCGGGAGCAACTTCTCCCAAACATCCAGGAACAGTTAGGTGACGAACAATGCCTTTTCCAGCACGATGGAGCACTTTGCCATAAGGCCAAAGTGATAGCTAAGTGGCTCGCGGAACAAAACATCAATATTTTGGGTCCATGGCCAGGAAACTCCCCAGACCTTAATCCCATTGAGAACTTGTGGTCAATCCTCAAGAAGTGGGTGGACAAACAAAAACCCACAAATTCGACAAACTCCAAGCATTGATTATGCAAGAATGGGCTGCCATCGACTGTAGACTACAGATGCCACGACTGTAGACTACAGAGAAAATGGACAAGGGCCAACGTGCTGAAATAGTTTTTGGAGCATCTCACCTCATCGTATGGATATGGATGGCCGCCTTTACCCCTTCATACGCAGCAGAGCCCACACATTAACCCTCGCCACAAAGCCAAACTGCTGAAAAACTTTACAACACTGTTTGTACCCATGACTTCGATAGACTTCCTCTCTCACACTTTTGCTCTCATTTCAAGCTGTTAAGAAAATCCCATTATTTTTTGTGCGCATATGAGTTAAAAACATCAGCTGCACGTCAGCTTCTCTGGCTCTGAGAATGCATCGCTATTA
This sequence comes from Oncorhynchus nerka, assembly GCF_034236695.1. NCBI lineage: Eukaryota > Metazoa > Chordata > Actinopteri > Salmoniformes > Salmonidae > Oncorhynchus > Oncorhynchus nerka. Next base: position 88,265,459 of record NC_088397.1, read on the forward strand.
TAAAATGTTAACTTCTTTCCTTGTCGAAACAAATGACGTGCTGTGTACGACCACAGATCTGCTGCATTATGGGTACTGTACTGGTGCCTCATCAGCTGCCAGGAACAAGGGCCTGTATATCATGACCTAATGTTAATCTGGAAAAATGGTTACATTAAGTTACTTTGAACCAACCTATTAGGTCCCACCCCCAACAGCCAGTTATGTTGTCTCCCATTGAGAAACAAGATAAACATTTTGTGGATTGAAGGTACCATAAAACAGCTACTGTTTCTATTGGCGACGCTCTAAATCACAACATCTGCTTCGAAGAGCCATCACAATGTTACTGGAAAAGCTTCAGCAGTTATTGTTCTCTCTCCCCCTAAAAAAGATGCAATGTGTGCTAGTTGTCATGACTCCAACAGATCTGGCATACCCCTGCTTTCAAATCCTATTTAGACAGTAATGGTCCCATGTATCAAAATTGTAACATGGTCTTTGCATATTTACAGGTTGAAATGGGTTGCATGCAATCGGCTTCCTCGTCAGACAAATATTTCTGGCTTTTGAGGGCCATTAAAAATGTTTGGGTTTAAACTTATGTCTGCAAAGGACAACAAATAAAATCTAAACATACGCTGTTTGCTTGTTACTTGTTGCTCAAACTGTTAGAAGCAGGAAGGTGGATTGTTTTCCCCATGTACTTGAACAAGTTACAAACAATGGTCCGCACATTGCCAATACTAATTATGGCATACAGTTAACACCAAGAAGCTTATTTGATGGTGAATAAGTGTGCTTGATGCATAGTTTAATGTAGTGCACTTGGACAGTTAATGTTTTATTTGATTTTTTTAAACTTGGAAACTCAGCCAGACCTCAGTTTTATTGAAAATACCTCAATGAGTACCAGATTCATTAAAATAAAGAGGTGATTGAGCTAGACACTAGCACATTAGAGGCGGCTGCCTATATACATAGACTTGAAATCACTGGCCACTTTAATAAATGGAACACTAGTCACTTTAATAATGTTTACATATCTTGCATTACCCAACTCATATGTATATACTGCATCCTATACTATTCTACTGTATCTTATTCTATGCCACTCTGACATTGCTCATCCATATATTTTTATATTCTTAATTCCATTCCTTTACTAGATTTCTGTCTATTGTGTATATGTTGTGTAATTGTTAGATATTACTGCACTGTCGGAGCTGGAAGCACAAGCATTTCGCTACACCCGCAATAACATCTGCTAAACACGTGTATGTGACCAATCAAATTTGATTTGACTTGACAGTTGTTGGATTAAAGTCACAACCCTCAATCAAAAGGGGGAGGACAACATTTAAACTGGAGCACAAGTGAATACAGTCCTGACCTGTGACACCTTCACAATGTCTCATCCTACATTGGATTCTGTTTCTAGGAGGACAGTTACATCTGCACAATCTCTCCTGTGACAGACATTGATTTGAATATAAATTGAGTCAGCTAGCTACGTAGAGTGACATTTGCTGATATGGGTTCAAACATCAGCACAACCTAATTTAGGATTGAATTAATTCAGGCCTAAAAGGCAACGTAGCCATAGACAGGCACTTTCTGGAACTCACTTTGTCAGAGTCTGCCGGCATTCAAATAGCTAGTGCCTTCAGAAAGTATTCATACCCCTTGACTTATTACACATTTTCTTGTGTTACAGCCTGAATTCTAATTTGATTCAATATTTATTTTTTCACCAATAACCCATAATGACAAAGTAAAAACATGTTTTTAGAAATGTTTGCACATTTATCTCAAATTAAATACAGAAATATCTAATTTACATAAATATTAAAATACCCGAATCAATGCTTTATAGAAGTACCTTTGGCAGCGAGTACAGCTTTGCATTGTCTTGGGTACATCTGTATCAGCTTTGCACATCTGGATTTGGGGATTTCTTCCGTTCTTCCCTGTAGATTAAATTAGATGGGAGTGGTGGTGAACAGCAATCTTCAAGTCCTTACACAGATTTTCAATTGGATTCAAGTCTGGGCTTTGGCCGGGCCACTCAAAGACTTTCACATTCTTATTCTGAAGCCATCTCAGCATTGCTTTGGCTGTATGGTTTGGGTCATTGTCCTGTAGGAAGGCAAAATTGTCACCACAGTCTAAGGTTATTTACACTTTGAAGCAGGTTCTCATCAAGGATTTGCCTATTTTTGGCTCCATTCATTGGTCCCTCTATCTTTACTTGTCTCCCAGTTCCTGCTGCTGAAAAGCATCCCCATAGCATGATGCTGCCACCAACATGCTTCACGGTAGGGATTGTGTTACATGGGTGATGAGCTGTGCCTGGTTTCCTACAAACATGGCGCTTTGTATTTAGGCCAAAGAGCTACCCTTTTGTCTTATCAGACCACAGTCTTTTGCCTTATGCTCCGAATCGTCCATGTGCCTTTTTGCAAACTCCAGGCGTGCTGTCATGTACCTTTTTCTCAGGAGTGTCTTCCGTCTGGTCACTCTCCCATAAAGCCCAGATTGGTGAAGTGCTGTAGAGACTGTTGTCCACCAGGCAGGTTCTCGGCCAAGGAAGTTCTGTCAGAGTGGTCATTGGGTTCTTGGTCACCACCCTGACCATTATCCTTCTTTCCCGGTTGCTCAATTTGGTCGGACGCAAGCTCTAGGTAGTCTCGGTAGTTCCATATTTTTACAATTTCCACACTCTAGAATTTTTTTTATAACCATCCCCATATACATGCCTCAACACAATTCTCAGCAATCTACAGAAAGTTTATTGTACTTCATGGTATAGTTTCTGCTCGAACGTGCACACCAACTGTAGGGACCTTATATAGACAGGTGTGTTTCTTTAAATCATGTCCAAACAATTGAATTGGCAACAGGTGGTCTCCAATCACGTTGTAGCAACATCCAGGATGATCAAAGGGAATTGGAAACACCTGAGCTCAATTTGGAGTGTCATAGCAAAGGGGTGTAAATACTTATGTAAATGAGATATTTCTCCACTTCATTTTCAATACATTTGCAAAAAATTCCAATGTTTTGACTTTGTCAATAATACAGTAGGTTATGCTCAGTCACACGTATTGTGTGTAGATGGGTGAGAGATAAAAAAATATATATATATATGGACTATTTTGAATTGAGTTTGTAACACAACAAAATGTAAAATAGGTCAAGGTGTATGAATACTTTCTGAAGGCCTTGTATGTACACTACAGACACAATTGGAACCAATCCAGTCAAGGGCCAAAACTCAAACACGTAACATCTAATGTGGTTTTCCTGTGGTCACTGTGGAGTAAAAAACATCTGTAGAGTTTCATCCACCAGACTATAGGTCTGTGAAGAGAATGATTGGAAACCATCCATTTCCTCATAAATCTCTATGACAAGTCTTCTGGTGTAAATTCCTCCTTCCTTAAGTGTATATAAACATTCCCGATGGAAAATTGGCACACGTCAACACACGGTGTCAATGCATAGGGTATTTCTGAGTTGACCCGTTTTTAGGTGTGTCGAATAGGGTCGATTATCATTATCACAGTTTTGAGAACATTCCATTGCTATTTTTCTTGGAAATGACAATTCCCTAGCTGAATCGAAAAATGTAAATGAATATGGGGGTCATTTCCACAACAGTGCCTCTAGGTGTACAGTATCTATGCCCCACCAACTTAAACACCACAGTTCCTACTGACTTCAGGTGCACCCCAGGAGGTCAAACCAAAACCTGAAGTGCTGACAGAACCTTTACAGGGTGTTAAAGATACAATAACATGAATAAAACAACTTCTCATTTAACACCACGACACATTGAAAGCCAATTACCAGAAGGAAACATCGTTTTCAACATAAAAAAAAAAACATTGCAAGAGCCACAGCCAAATAAAGCAAACCATCTATAGCTAATGTAGCAGCAGATGTCAGTGGAGATGTATTGGCTGTGAGGGGAATGCTAATTTCCCTCTCCATTATTTAATCTAGACGTGAAAGTAGTGACATCCAACTAAGTCCCTCTTCCCTCGGACACGGTGATGAGCTTGGACACGGTGATGAGCTTGGACACGGTGATGAGCTTGGACACGGTGATGAGCTTGGACACGGTGATGAGCTTGGACACGGTGATGAGCTTGGACACGGTGATGAGCTTGGACACGGTGATGAGCTTGGACACGGTGATGAGCTTGGACACGGTGATGAGCTTGGACACGGTGATGAGCTTGGACACGGTGATGAGCTTGGACACGGTGATGAGCTTGGGTGACGGTGATGAGCTTGGACACGGTGATGAGCTTGGACACTGTGATGAGCTTGGACACGGTGATGAGCTTGGACACGGTGATGAGCTTGGACACGGTGATGAGCTTGGACATGAGCTTGGACACGGTGATGAGCTTGGACACGGTGATGAGCTTGACACGATGAGCTTGGACACGGATGAGCTTGGACACGGTGATGAGCTTGGACACGGTGATGAGCTTGGACACGGTGATGAGTTTGGACACTGTGATGAGCTTGGACACTGTGATGAGCTTGGACACGGTGATGAGCTTGGACACTGTGATGAGCTTGGACACGGTGATGAGCTTGGACACGGTGATGAGCTTGGACACTGTGATGAGCTTGGACACGGTGATGAGCTTGGACACTGATGAGCTTGGACACGGTGATGAGCTTGGACACGGTGATGAGCTTGGACACTGTGATGAGCTTGGACACGGTGATGAGCTTGGACACGGTGATGAGCTTGGACACTGTGATGAGCTTTTTACAGCTTGACACTTTGTAAAGTAGATGAAACCGGCTGTCGGCTTTCTCAGTCAGAGGATGAAAAATTGAATTGTTTTCCGGACCGGTTTGTTGAACAAAGAGGAAATTACTTCACACAGAATTAGGTAGGGTCTTTATTCATTTAAATTATTAAGATGCTACATAGTCCATCAAGGTTTAACACCATAGACTGACTACTTGACTAGGAATAGGAATTTTTCTTAGACTTATTTATATACATACAAAACAGTTGCCGACTGCTTACATGGAGCACGATGGTAGACAGGTCAATTGTAGTGTTTTCACAACCATTGGTACAGAGTAGCTCAGCTCAGACCTGTTCTGCCCTCCCTCTAAGCAGTCATGCTTCACACAAGTAGATACAGTAGGTTACGCTCAGTCCCACATAGATACAGTAGGTTACTCTCAGTCACACGTAGATACAGGTGGTTATGCTCAGTCACACGTAGATACAGTAGGTTATGCTCAGTCACACGTAGATACAGTAGGTTACGCTCAGTCACACGTAGATACAGTAGGCTACGCTCAGTCCCACGTAGATACAGGAGGTTACGCTCAGTCACACGTAGATACAGTAGGTTACTCTCAGTCACACGTAGATACAGTAGGCTACGCTCAGTCCCACGTAGATACAGGAGGTTATGCTCAGTCACACGTAGATACAGTAGGTTATGCTCAGTCACACGTAGATACAGTAGGTTACGCTCAGTCACACGTAGATACAGTAGGCTACGCTCAGTCCCACGTAGATACAGGAGGTTATGCTCAGTCACACGTAGATACAGTAGGTTACTCTCAGTCACACGTAGATACAGTAGGTTACGCTCAGTCACACGTAGATACAGTAGGTTACGCTCAGTCATAAAGTAGGTTACGCTGAGTCACACGTAGATACAGTAGGTTACTCTCAGTCACACGTAGATACAGTAGGTTACGCTCAGTCACACGTAGATACAGTAGGTTACGCTCAGTCACACGTAGATACAGTAGGTTACGCTCAGTCACACGTAGATACAGTAGGTTACGCTCAGTCACACGTAGATAGAGGTGGTTATGCTCAGTCACACGTAGATACAGGAGGTTACGCTCAGTCACACGTAGATACAGTAGGTTACGCTCAGTCACACGTAGATACAGTAGGTTACGCTCAGTCACACGTAGATACAGGAGGGTACGCTCAGTCACACGTAGATATAGGTGGTTATGCTCAGTCACACGTAGATACAGGAGGTTACGCTCAGTCACACGTAGATACAGTAGGTTACGCTCAGTCACACGTAGATACAGTAGGTTACGCTCAGTCACGCGTAGATACAGGAGGTTACGCTCAGTCACACGTAGATACAGTAGGTTACGCTCAGTCACACGTAGATACAGGTGGTTATGCTCAGTCACACGTAGATACAGGAGGTTACGCTCAGTCACACGTAGATACAGGTGGTTACGCTCAGTCACACGTAGATACAGTAGGTTACGCTCAGTCACACGTAGATACAGGTGGTTATGCTCAGTCACACGTAGATACAGGAGGTTACGCTCAGTCACACGTAGATACAGTAGGTTATGCTCAGTCACACGTAGATACAGGTGGTTATGCTCAGTCACACGTAGATACAGTAGGTTACGCTCAGTCACACGTAGATACAGGTGGTTACGCTCAGTCACACGTAGATACAGGTGGTTACGCTCAGTCACACGTAGATACAGTAGGTTACTCTCAGTCACACGTAGATACAGGTGGTTACGCTCAGTCACACGTAGATACAGGAGGTTATGCTCAGTCACACGTAGATACAGTAGGTTACGCTCAGTCACACGTAGATACAGTAGGTTACTCTCAGTCACACGTAGATACAGGTGGTTATGCTCAGTCACACGTAGATACAGGAGGGTATGCTCAGTCACACGTAGATACAGGTGGTTATGCTCAATCACACGTAGATACAGGTGGTTATGCTCAGTCACACGTAGATACAGGTGGTTATGCTCAGTCACACGTAGATACAGGAGGTTACGCTCAGTCACACGTAGATACAGTAGGTTACTCTCAGTCACACGTAGATACAGGAGGGTATGCTCAGTCACACGTAGATACAGTAGGTTACTCTCTCCCTCGCTCTTTCCTCAAATTCATACTTCCATCGGCAAGTTATTTTTTGTTATCCATAATCTGCGACAGTGAGATGAAAGAAATTGAGTGTATTGCATTTTTGACATGAATCCCATTAAGGACAAAGCAATCAAAAACAGTAGGGACAAACACAAAAGGCAGAATGGTCCCTTCAGGATATAGTTTAGTATGTTTTAGTTTTCTTGTGAGTTAAATGCAGAGACACGTCAGCTAACAAAACAGTTACATTGATAGATACTGGGAAAAAAACATTCTTGAGAATATAGTGCATTAAAATGAACATGAGTGCAGTGATAACTATAACGGTGAAAGAAACAGACAAGGATCCAAAACTATCGATGCTGACCGTAGTGGGGTGAATGAAGCCAATGACCATGACCATACAGTTGGAGAAATGTTCTTTAAGAGTTACGTGGACAGTCACAGCATGGTGAACGGACTGCATAAACCATTTAAATGACAGTTCTGCCTGACAGATCAACAAATGTACAGCTTGGAGAAGAAAAAAGAAAACCGACAAAACCTCAACAAAACTCACTTCTACAAGTACCTTTCCTCATTCCCTCTCTCCCTTCTTTCCTTCCAGAATAACTTGCTAATAACAGTCACAAAGTAAGTAGGCTATTCAGTGACTCAGTCCCAACCCATCCGGAGTTCATTTAGCTGCATACACTTTTTAATAATACCTCAAACCCTAAAAACCAAAAAAACTTTATCACAAAAAAGAAAAGAAAATGAAAAAAAAAAGTGAAAGGGGGAAAAAAAAATCTGAAGGTTGAGTTGAGAAAATCTAAGGCTGAAAAGAAACATCACAATGATGAAAGCAATTCAATTAAATGTAAAATGTCCCAAAAAATGCAATGCTCTTTAGTGGATGCATGCAATCAAGAATATACTGCCAACTCAGGTATTTATGATCAAAAGGAGGGAAATGTTCTAGCTTGGAAAAACAGAATGGGGAGATGGAGGAGGGGGTTGTTGTGTCGATTAAGGATGTTCCCCAATCACAGAGGAGACGGTCTATACAAAGCCTCTGATTGGAAGAGTCAGTTTGGTTGACAGTAGCCCTGTGCATAATCCCATCTACTTCCTGAAGCCTCCCTGTCAATCATGTTGTAAAGGAGGTGAGACATAAAGAGTGCTGCTCACCTGGTATTACTTAAATCCAGGGTTACTATGGATTCACTACACAGAGTATGCCTACGGCCTGTGGCCACTTGTGAAAATAAATGACAATCCGTGAAAACATTCATTCACACAACGCAAACTGACTCAATCGCAAGCCCCCCACGGTGTTTCACTTTCACTTCAGTGACTATCAATGATCTGCATTTTACTCCCTCCTACTGTATCTGTGGCGTAGGCCAGAATGATTATGTTATGATTAAAGAGATCTTGTAACAAGTTGTTGTTGTTTTTTCTCTCGTTGGTTTGTTCATAACATGGACTTTTGATTTGTATCTTTTTTTATTTGTACATAAATGAACGATTCAAAACTACCCCATTGATATGGCATTTCTGAATAAAAAAAAATCCCAAATCCGTTTGTTTCAATCCCCCGAAAGCATGCGGTTGGCCGTCTCTCGCTTGCCGCTTGCTCTTACAAGACCAACTTGCCGATGATGACTCCGACCACGAAGAAGAGCACGATGAGGGCCACTGTGCGCAGGCTCAGCCCCTCCTCCTTCACCATGGAGTGGGAGGAGTGCTGGGAGGAGGACAACACATTGCTCTTCCTCATCCGCAGGCCATCGTCTTCCTGGATGGGGTGGTGAAACCAAAAGAGAGTGAGAGAAGGAGAAAGATGAAATAGGAACAGAGAGAGAGAGTGAAGAGATAGAGAAAGAGAGAAAAGAGGGGGATAGAGGGGAGAGGGATAGATATGGAGAGAGGAGAAAGAGAGGGGGATAGATATTAGAGGAAAGGAAAAAGAGAATGAGGGGGAGATGGATAGATATGGTGAAATAGAGAAAGAGGGGGAAAAATTACCATCAGTATTATCCACATCCCTCAGTCAAAGATAGGTAATGTCATTTATTCAGTCAAAGATAGGTAATGTCATTTATTCAGTCAAAGATAGGTAATGTCATTTATTCAGTCAAAGATAGGTAATGTCATTTATTCAGTCAAAGATAGGTAATGTCATTTATTCAGTCAAAGATAGGTAATGTCATTTATTCAGTCAAAGATAGGTAATGTCATTTATTCAGTCAAAGATAGGTAATGTCGTCCATTCATTCAAAGGGGATGTGTAAATCATCTAAACCCCCTCAGGACTCCACCAGGCGCCAGCTTTTAACACACTTCATTTCCCAACAGCGGGTGGGCGGGCTCTGTTAGTGTTATCTGGATCCAGGGATGGGAGTGGCCAAAAGCAATTCCGCCTCTGGCACTACTTAAAGGGGAGGTGGCAGGCCAGCGGGTGGCGTGCTGCTCTTTAAAAGGGGAAATCTGGGGCTGCTACATCCATTTTTTAAATTTAAAATGTATAAAACATTAGGGACACCTTCAGTTGCACTCCCTTTTGCCTTAAGAACAGCCTCAAATCGACAGGATATGGACACTACAAGGTGTTGAAAGTGTTCCACAGGGATGTTGGCCCATGTTGACTCCAATGCTTCCCACAGTTGTGTTAAGTTGGCTGGATAATGAATATCCTTTGGGTGGTGAACCATTCTTGACACACACAGGGAAACTGTTGAGCGTGAAAAACCCAGCAGCGTTGCAGTTCTTGAAACAAACCGGTACGCCTGGTCCCTACTGTACTGCCATACCCCGTTCAAAGGCACTTCAATCTTTTGCCTTGCCCATTCACCCTCTGAATGGTACACATACACAATCCATGTCTCAGTTGCTCAAGGCTTAAAAATCCTTCTTTAACCCGTCTCCTCCCTTTCATCTACACTGCTTGAAGTGGATTTAACAAGTGACATCAACAAGGGATCATAGATCACCTGGTCAGGCTATGCCATGGAAAGAGCACCGTTCTTAATGTTTTGTCCACTCAGTGTATAGCCATTGATTGAGTCCCAGACGTCTCCTTGGTTCTCACCCTGATCTGCTTGTTCTCTTCCCGTAGCCGCTGTGCCTCCGTCTGCAACCTCTTACACTCCTCCATGACCTTCTTGACCTCGCCGTCGTCCAGGGTGGAGCTCATGGATTTCATAGACAGTGTGGAGGACTCTGACTTGAGCAGGTTGGACGACATCATCTTGTTGGCATCCGGGTCTTGGTGCTGTGGGTGAAGAGGCGGGAAGAGGGAGAGAGGGCTTAGGTTTATTTCAACATCTTGGTACATATGCAGAAACATACCTCAAAGGTAATGTCACAATAAGGAATCAATATGGAGAAAGTGAATGTTGGTAACTTGTTCTGCTGCAGGCCTGGCTGGTAGTGATTGCAGTCATGTCGTACACTAAGAGAGAGGCAGGCAAGTGCAGTCAAACACGCGCACGCACGCACACACACACACTCCCCCATTCCCAATACTTCCAAAAAGAGACGCAAAAGCTGGTTTCCATTTTCACTCCCAACTACGTGGCACAACGATGCTGTTGCTTCCAGCCATATATCTCGCTGATCATAATTAACAAAAACAACAACGGCCCATTTTCCTGTGGCTTTGTTTATGGGGCTCATATTTTCTGCTCATCCCGGGGGAAGTCATCTTCTACCATCTGTGTGTGCTTTGCAGAGTAATTGCAACAATAATAAACTGTGTGAAAAGTGAGAGTGTGGCCCAGGGAACTATGGTTACGGCTGGGGCTATGGTTACGACTGGGGCTATGGCTAAGGCTGGGGCTATGGTTACAACTGGGGCTATGGTTACGACTGGGGCTATGGTTACGACTGGGGCTATGGCTAAGGCTGGGGCTATGGTTACAACTGGGGCTATGGTTACGACTGGGGCTATGGTTACGACTGGAGCTATGGCTAAGGCTGGGGCTATGGTTATGGCTGGGGCTATGGCTGGGGCTATGGTTATGGCTGGGGCTATGGTGATGGCTGGGGCTATGGTTATGGCTGGGGCTAAGGCTGGGGTTATGGTTATGGCTGGGGCTATGGCTGGGGCTATGGTTATGGCTGGGGCTATGGTGATGGCTGGGGCTATGGTTATGGCTGGGGCTAAGGCTGGGGTTATGGTTATGGCTGGGGTTATGGTTATGGCTGGGGCTATGGTTATGGCTGGGGCTATGGTTATGGCTGGGGCTATGGCTGGGGCTATGGCTGGGGTTATGGCTGGGGCTATGGCTGGGGCTATGGTTATGGCTGGGGTTATGGCTGGGGCTATGGTTATGGCTGGGGTTATGGCTGGGGTTATGGCATGACAAGGGGAGCTCTGCCTCGACTCCTGATGACAGGGATTTTTTCCACAGGGATTTTCTCCACTAAATCACTTGAGTTTTAGAGACGTGTAACGGATGAGACGGAGCGACAGGGAAAGAAAAATACGTGTGTGTGAGAAAAACAAGGAAGAGGGAAGATGACAGAAGATGACAGAAGATGGTAAATATGCAGTTGAAAAAAATCTGGTTGAGAGAACGGCAAGAGTGTGCAACGCTGTCATCAAGGCAAAGGGTGGCTACTTCTAAAATATATTTAGATTTTTAAAACACTTTTTAGGTTACTTCATGATTCCATTTGTGTTATTTCATAGTTTTGACGTCTTCACTATTATTCTACAACATAGTCCAAACTTTTTAATGGTACTTTACATTTTAAGTTTGTTCACAGACTGTATTTAACGGCAATTAAATATTTAAGGCTGAAATGATCCCCAACTCCCGATTGTTCACTATGTCCCCTAAATCAGTAAGGCACATTCTGTCATATGATGTGGGAGTGCCATGCAGTTAAATGATTCTGGGACAAAGGTACAAAATTAATTTCAAAATTATTACTGACAAAATATTGGTTCTCACTCTCTCTCCCATTTAACCAGAGGATACAGTTACTATTAGAATCTCTGGATGTTATGGGGGGAGTCTCAGGAGATGGATGGGTGGGAGGGGGGACTGACAAGCAACCGCGGTTGCTGGGTGGGATGGGTGGCATGCTTTCATCGGGTCGGGGAGGTCGGCTAGGCGGGGTGGGAAACATGGTTTCCGGGTGGAAGGAGACAGGGGGAGAATGTGTCAGGGTTATCTTTGTATACATTTCTCTGAGTGTTTTTGTGTGTGTGTGAATTATGAACATATCTGAATGATTATGACTTTGAATGTTACACCTGTACCAATAACCCCTCTCCTGAAAACTAAATAAAAAGTTGGTTCCAAACCCCCCCGGTAGTTTTGTATTGGAGAGGGCAGTCCATACACACAGAGGGTCTGGAATGGTTAAGATCCCCCTCCCAATATGTTCTACAACTAATAAAACATTTCAGAAAAAGGCTCAGTGCTGTTATCCTCGCAAAGGTTGAGGTATTGAAAACATCATTTTGACCCCTACCTTAAAAGAAAATTAAAAAATGACTCAATTTCTCTGACAAATTGTATTAGTATAAAATAATATAAATTCCCCATTTATTTGAGCATACAATACAGCTTAGTAGTTGAATTATGTATTTTATAGTAGGCTGTCAATTTTTTTGGGGAGGGCAACTATATAAATATTGCAAGAGAGAAGTAATAAGTCTCTATGAACCCACCGTTTTCTCATTCTCCGCCGGCAGCTCAAAGACACACCTCAGTTTGGAGTCCATCAGCTCTTCTGGCTTTGCCTCCTTCCACTGCAGAGAGAGAGGGAGAGACCACAGCCAACAATTGTGAGCCCAAGACCGGGGAAAGCAAACTGGACAGTGATTTACCGGCAGTGAGATTTGTTCCCCCATTGTCTTCCTCCTCCACTTGTTTGAAGTGTTTATCAAACCTTTCTGTTCTGTCACAATCAAGAGGCTTCAGACTCGGCAGTGTTTTGTTTTTCACTAGGTTTGGGCGGTATCCATATTTTCATACTGTCCTTGTGTCATCCCGGAGTATGCGGTATTACAGGCACTGAACATAAGGTTGCTATTTAAAAAAACGCAAAAGACCCCACTGAGTCTCTGTAATCCAAAGGTTAGCAATGCTAACGCGTACATATAAGAATTACACTGGGGATTGTTAGAGAATTGCTAATGAGCACATGCAAACATTTTATACAGGACAGACAACCCAGCTCATAAACTTACACATGTAACAAGAAAATGCTACTCACAGATATTTACTTAAAAAATCGAAATAAATATGACAATTAAATAAAAAACTGAAAATAGTTGTAAAGGTATTGAAAATCATCCCGTGGGTATTTTAAAAATACCCCAGAAAACGGTATACCGCCCAAACCTATTTCTCACCTATCCCAAGTGTGTGTTCCTGTGTGTGTGTCTCAATTGTAATAGCAAACCAAATTCTCAAGAGTCCTGTCACTGCAGGGAAAGCACACAAGAGATCACTTAGGCCTACTTCCGGACGCAAACGAAACCAAGAGAGAGAAGCAGAAAGAGAGAGAAGCAGAAAGAGAGAGAAGCAGAAAGAGAGAGAAGCAGAAAGAGAGAGAAACAGAAAGAGAGAGAAGCAGAAAGTGAGAGAAACAGAAAGAGAGAGAAACAGAAAGCAGTGACAGTGGAACAAATGTTTGTACGGCTTGTTGGTCCTCAATCAAGCTGTGGGCCTAGCCCAGGTTCTTTGTCCTCATCATCTTCCTCAGGGTGTGTGACCCTTGGCCTAGACTGATTTATGGATTTAAGTTCCAAAGTTTATTTGCCATGTGCACAGGATAGAACAGGTGTAAAACAGTACAGTGACATTCTTACCTTGAGACCTCTTTCCAACAATGCAGTGATGATAATAATAAATAGAAAAAAATATATATATATATTGCAAATTATGTGTGTGTGTGTGTATGTATATATATATACACACACACACACACACACACACACACACACACACACACACACACACACACACACACACACACACACACACACAGTGGGGCAAAAAAGTATTTAGTCAGCCACCAATTGTGCATGTTCTCCCGCTTAAAAAGATGAGAGAGTCCTGTAATTTTCATCATAGGTACACTTCAACTATGACAGACAAAATGAGAAAAGAAATCCAGAAAATCACATTGTAGGATTTTTAATGAATTTATTTGCAAATAATGGTGGAAAATAAGTATTTGGTCACCTACAAACAAGCAAGATTTCTGGCTCTCACAGACCTGTAACTTCTTCTTTAAGAGGCTCCTCTGTCCTCCACTCGTTACCTGTATTAATGGCACCTGTTTGAACTTGTTATCAGTATAAAAGACACCTGTCCACAACCTCGAACAGTCACACTCCAAACTCCACTATGGCCAAGACCAAAGAGCTGTCAAATGACACCAGAAACAAAATTGTAGACTTGCACCAGGCTGGGAAGACTGAATCTGCAATAGGTAAGCAGCTTGGTTTGAAGAAATCAACTGTTGGAGCAATTATTAGGAAATGGAAGACATACAAGACCACTGGTAATCTCCCTCGATCTGGGGCTCCACGCAAGATCTCACCCCGTGGGGTCAAAATGATCACAAGAACGGTGAGCAAAAATCCCAGAACCACACGGGGGGAACCTAGTGAATGACCTGCAGAGAGCTGGGACCAAAGTAACAAAGCCTACCATCAGTAACACACTACGCTGCCAGGGACTCAAATCCTGCAGTGCCAGACGTGTCCTCCTGCTTAAGCCAGTACATGTCCAGGCCCGTCTGAAGTTTGCTAGAGAGCATTTGGATGACCCAGAAGAAGATTGGGAGAATGTCATATGGTCAGATGAGGGTGGAAACATCATGCTTTGGGGCTGTTTTTCTGCAAAGGGACCAGGACGACTGATCCGTGTAAAGGAAAGAATGAATGGGGCCATGTATCGTGAGATTTTGAGGGAAAACCTCCCTCCATCAGCAAGGGCATTGAAGATGAAACGTGGCTGGGTCTTTCAGCATGACAATGATCCCAAACACACCGCCCGGGCAACGAAGGAGTGGCTTTGTAAGAAGCATTTCAAGGTCCTGGAGTGGCCTAGCCAGTCTCCAGATCTCAACCCCATAGAAAATCTTTGGAGGGAGTTGAAAGTCTGTGTTGCCCAGCAACAGCCCCAAAACATCACTGCTCGAGAGGAGATCTGCATGGAGGAATGGGCCAAAATACCAGCAACAGTGTGTGAAGACTTACAGAAAACGTTTGACCTCTGTCATTGCCAACAAAGGGTATTTAACAAAGTATTGAGATAAACTTTTGTTATTGACCAAATAATTATTTTCCACCATAATTTGCAAATAAGTGCATTAAAAATCCTACAATGTGATTTTCTGGATTTTCTTTCTCATTTTGTCTGAAGCGTACCTATGATGAAAATTACAGGCCTCTCTCATCTTTTTAAGTGGGAGAACTTGCACAATTGGTGGCTGACTAAATACTTTGCCCCACTGTGTATATATATATATATATATATATATATATATATATATATATATATATATATGTACATGTAAACATGGCTGAAAAGTGACTGGTAGAAGGAATATATAAATACGTATGGTAATATACTAGTGGTAATATACACTAGCAGTCAGAAGTTTTAGGACACCTACTGATGGGTCATTCTTTATTTTTTACTATTTTCTACATTATAGGATAATAGTGAAGACATCAAAACTATGAAATAACACATATGGAATCATGTAATATCCCCCCAAAAAGTGTTAAAAAAGTGTTCTCTTTGCTTATTTGAGCTGTTCTTGCCAAAATACGAACTTGGTCTTTTACCAAATAGGGGTATCTTCTGTATACCACCCCTACCTTGTCACAACACAACTGATTGGCTCCAATGCATTAAGAAAGAAACAAATTCCACAAATTCACTTTGAATTGAAATGCATTCCAAGTGACTTCCTCATGAAGCTGGTTGAGAGAATGCCAAGCGTGTGCAAAGCTGTCATCAAGGCAAATGGTGGCTATTTGAAGAATATGAAATATAAAATATATTTGGATTTGTTTAACACTTTTTTGGTTACTACATGATTCCATATGTGCTATTTCATAGTTTTGATGTCTTCACTATTGTTATACAATGTAGAAAATAGTAAAAATTAAGAAAAACCCTTGAATGAGTAGGTGTTTTAAAACGTTTGACTGGTAGTGTATACATGTAAACAGGAGTACTAGTGACCAGTAGCAGAATAAATAGATCAATACTATCGGTAATGGAATTGGTAATGGCAATCAATGGACAGCAGCGTAATGGAGTAATACATCTAATCAATAATCATTTTAGCAGCAGTGTAGGTTGTGTATGAGTGGGTAGATGGGCACAGAGTCAGTGTGGAGAGTCTGTGGGAGAGTCAGTTTGGATTATCTGTGGGAGAGTCCGTGTGGAGAGTCAGTGTGGAGAGGGAGCAGTAGTTGTTAGCCATTTAACACTCTTATGGTCAGGGGATTGAAGCTGTTTAGGAGTCTATTTTGGTGTCTATTTGTCTGAGCCTTGATGCACTGGTTGCGCCTGCCGGACGGGAGCATGGAGAACAGTCCATGTCGGGGGGCTGGAGACTTTGGCAATTTCTCGTGCCTTTCTCAGATACCGCCTGGTGTGTATGTCCTGGATGGCTGGCGGCTCACCCCCAGTAATGGGCTGGGCCGTCCTACCACCCTCTATAGGGCCCTCTGGTCGAGGGCGGTGCAGTTGCCATACCAGACAGTGATTACAACCAGTCAGGATGCTCTCGATGGCGCAGCAGGATCTGAGGGTCTGTGTCAAATAATTTCAGCCTCCTGAGGGAGAAAAAGGGGGTTGACGTGCCTTCTTTACGACTGTACCGGTGTGAGAGTCCTCAGTGATGTGGACACAGAGGAACTTGAAGCTCTTGACCCTCTTCACTGCGGCCCAGTTGATGTGGATGTGCACCCACCCCTATTTCCTGACGTTCACGATCAGCTCCCCACTGGGCACACACTGGTTGAATCAATGTTTTTTCCCCACGTCATTTCAATTAAAATATGTTGAACCAACGTGGAATAGACGTTGAATTGACGTCTGTGCCTTTGTCTTGCTGACGTTGAGTGAGAGGTTGTTGTCCTGGCACCATGCTGCCAGTTCTCTGACCTCCTCCCTGTAGGCTGTCTCATCGCTGTTGGTGATCCCAACACCGTTGTGTCGTCAGCAAACTTGATGATGGTGTTGGAGTCGTGCTTAGCCACGCAGTCGTGGGTAAACAGGAAATACAGGAGGGGACTAAGCACCCACCCCTGGAGGGCCCCTGTGTTGAGGGTCAGCGTGACGGATGTGTTGTTGCCTACCGGCCTGTCAGTCCCAGGGTCCTGAGCTTGGTGACAAGCTTAGAGGGCACTATGGTGCTGAACGCTGAGCTGTAGTCGAGGAACAGCATTCTCACAGGTATTCCTCTTGTCCAGGTGGGAGAGGGCAGTGTGGAGAGCAATTCAGATTGCATTGTCTATGGTTCTGATGGGGCGGTATGCAAATTGGAGTGTGTCTAGCGTGTCTGGGATAATGTAGTTGATGTGTGCCATGACCGGCCTTTCAAAGCACTTCATGATTACAGATGTGAGTGCTGCAGGGTGGTAGTCATTTTGGCATGAAGCCTTAAGAGTTCTTGGAAACAGGAATGATGGTGGTCAACTTGAGACGTGGGGATATCAGTCATATTGGTATTGTCAAATCATTGTTAGAAATGCACAATATATTTGTCATGTTGGTATTGTTCAAGGGGGCCGAATACTTTCGCAAGGCACTGTATGTACAATATACTAGTCATATCAGCAGATGTGTTCAGGTAAAAATATCTATGCTATAATTAACGGCCCAGATTTCCATATTGGTGCAATTTCTTCTATAGTATGCGTATGTGTGTGTGTGTGTGTGTGAGTGAGAGAGTGAGTGAGTGACTGGACGGTGACAGGACACACTCACCACTCCCTCCATGTCTGTCATTTCAGGTGGGGCCAGCATGGACTGCACCATGAACTTGTGTTTGCTTTTCTCGTTGGGGTCGTAGTCGAAAGGCTGCAGCATCACTGGGAGAAGGGCACAGCAGAAAGAAACATAAATATACATACAGAATTGTGTTCCTTAGGCACAAAACTGAAGAAACCTGAAAGAGGAGGGGCCTGCTTGGACCTGTCCATTAAGAAACCCTGATTTTCGTTTTGCATTTCAAAATGTTTTGCTATTGTTTGCCCTAGGTCTATGAGCTTTGGGACAGCAGAGCGTCTCTATAGCGGAGTGGTGCTTGTATATGATCCGATCCCTTACCAGACAATAGCAAAGTTGTCTGGTGGGTGAAAAGAATATGACTGTTGAAAATGTGGATGTTCAAAGTCAATGAGCGTTATAGGGATAGTGCGAGATTTTGTTAATTGGATGTCTCTGCGTGCAGTTTGATTGAAGTTGCTAACTTGCGTTAGCGTAATGGCTGGTAGTCCATGGGATCAGACTTCCACAAACTCCTATTCATTGCGCTAACGCTAGTTAGCAATCACTCGCGAAACTACCTTCAACTTCAATAAAATGCGTGCTTTTGTCAGCACATTCTCCTAATTCTGTGTTTCAGTTGAAGTACTCTGATTTGAAGGAGATTTATTAACAAGTATTCAAACGATAAACGATGTGGTACCCTATTCCTGTTATAGGGCATAAAGGCTCTGGTCAAAAGTAGTGCACTATAATAAAGGGAATGGGGTGCCATTTGGGGATGTGATATATTCATGTTACCATGACTGCAAAACATTGACGGATCTACATAACTCCTCACTGATGGCAATTTTTCGAACAGCTTCAATGTTTTTCACTTTAACATTACAAATTGCCCTAATAAAAAACAGGTGTGTCTGAAAATGATTTTACCCATCGTCTCTTCACATCATCCAATCAAGTGTTATTTGATGTCATTCCAATGACCAAAATGTATTTTCAAGCTGTTCAAATGATTTACAATGATCACTTTCTTATGTTGGTGTCTCAACTGCTCTGGCAGAGAATAAAATGGGTATTGATGGGTAATCTTTTTCCTCATCTTCATTACTGTTTTAAGAGGAGCGCGTTTGGACTCAAAGGGGCTGCGCGTTTAACATCAATACCGACTGTGGGAGTGATTTCGGGGGAGCTATGGCTAACTTTCATTCAAAACAAATGACCTCTTCATTTCAAAGCCAGTGCTAGCGCTCTCAGATGTGGCGAACTAGGACGGCTCTCGTATATGGCACATGCCAATTCTCTCCGGAGTACAAAAAACTTCACAAGTGTTCTTGTATGCCATTACGGCAATCAAGCAAGTTCAATATTGCAAACCAAAAACAGACGGCTGAAACAGATTGACATCCTGTTGCAGTCAGACCCAATTTGCGCAGCCATCCACCCTGGGTCCAAAGGGAAGGAAAACATGTACGTTCTTGGAGGGTCATTAAATAACCTAAAATAAGTCCCAAATTTGTCAAAAAATATTTTTCAAAACTCACACGCTTTGAATGACATAACTAAACCAGTCCTGACAGCTCCTTTTTATCCTGTGATATATTATGGACACCTTCATATGCGGGATAACGTTCCTAATATTCAGAGAAGTTAATTGTAGTAAAACAGAAAATTATTTGCTTGTTTTTCCTTACTGGTTGTTGATTAAATAGAGCTATTAGAAGAGGGAGAGTTGGGAGTGCTTAAATGATTGGGTCCCTGGGGACTAAACTATGGAATTATTATCCATATCAACCTCAAAGTCTGCTAGTGGATCCATTCACAAAGGAAAGACCGAGGGAGGCCATGACTACTGCTAAATACCACAAGCTACAACTGAGAGAACAAGGGCCCCAAGCACTCTGAAAGCTATAGTGATAGACTGAGAGAACAAGGGCCCCAAGCACTCTGAAAGCTATAGTGATAGACTGAGAGAACAAGGGCCCCAAGCACTCTGAAAGCTATAGTGAGAGACAGAGAAAAGGGCCTCAAGCACACTGAAAGCTATAGAGATAGACTGAGCGAAAGGGCCCCAAGCACTCTGAAAGCTATAGTGATAGGATTGTATGGTTAGACCTATAGGCTACTTCCAGCATTCCAGCAGAGATTAGTATATACAGTGGGGCAAAAAAGTATTTAGTCAGCCACCAATTGTGCAAGTTCTCCCACTTAAAAAGACGAGAGGCCTGTAATTTTCATCATAGGTACACTTCAACTATGACAGACAAAATGAGATTTTTTTCTCTCCAGAAAATCACATTTTGCCCCACTGTATAGCACTTTTGCCTCTGAAAGTTCCCTTAAACTAAAAAGGGGTCCCCTAAGTGGAAGAAGTATTGTGCAGAAATTATATTGTTAGCTTAGCTAAGGATTGTGTAGTTTCAAGAGTTGAGAAATTGATTGAATTTCCATTTGTACTGTATAGCAATAATTCATATGCAGTTCAAGAAGAAATATCCAAAACTCTGTAATGTTCCTTAGTGGTTTCTTGAGACACACCATCTCAATGAACCGCTGGTGAGCATTAGAGTTGTGGATATTTCTTCCTTTAAGTAATGTCCCATCCAAATGGAGTGAGATGATTCATTAAGCAACTTCATCACTCTAAATACTGATCTACATCTTGATCGGGAGATTGGATCTCTCACAACAATAATGTGGACCAATAATGTGTCCTGAGGAAAAAGTTGGCAAAACATTGGCCAGCCATAAAGAAAGGAATTGCCTAAGCTTTTTCTATAGAATGTTGAAATGTCTTGAGGGCTTAAAAGTCCTTCAATTTGTTGACACAAGGCCCCTCTCGGTGCTTTCGAGAGCTCTATAGTTTCTAGGGCTGGGAATTGCCAGGGACCTCACGATACGATATTAGCACGATACTTAGGTGCCGATACGATATGTATTGCGATTCTCACGATTCTATGTGTATTGCGATTCGATACTGCGATTGTATTGCGATTTGATGGTACAAACATATTGCTCACTATATGTCTGTTGCAAAGGGGCAATAGAGAGACATGAGAAAACAGAAAATGAGTTGGAAATAAAAAGTGCTGAAACCATGTTACAATATGAAACTGTATCGATCCCACAATCACTAATATTTTATCATAAAACAGCAGCACAATACCAATCAAGTTGAGCATCTCTGTGGTGTGCGTTTAACATATAACGTTTTGTGGGGGTTAACCTAAGCTTTAAAAGCAGTGTGTGTCTCCAACTGAGCCTGCAAATGACACATTAGGGATTTTAGATATACTTTGGCAAAGTGTTCCCTTTCGGTCTAGGCAAAGTGAATTTCCACATTGCCTTTTGTGCTAATCTGTTTACAATTAGAGAGAAAAGACTCTGTTGGAGGAGAAGGGCTGTGGCTGTCTGAAGCCGGGGTTCTTTGTCGCCCACTACAGATTCCCTTGGTGACTCGAAGTGTGGCCTGAAACTGAATCCAGCCAGTGAAAATGGAGCTGGTGGCAGCAAATAGCCATGTTAGTGGACTCAGGAAACACTAGCCAGGTCCTGTCTCCCTCAAAGAGCAGTCCTGGGGTGAGAACACAGCTGTTGGTCCAAGGGGGGCAGAGAGAGAACCCCATCTCAAGCCAACAGAAAGCATACGGTCTGCATACTATTCTGCAGAACTGCCTGGACTTCTCAACTGATTTGACAAAATACTACTTTACATAAATACCTCATGTACACACTATTTCTCCAATGATTTGATTCTAAGAGGTGCAGGGATGTCACAATTTTGGTCTTCACCGAGGTGGTCCGGAGGACCACATTGAAAATGGGTTATATTGCCTCGCTGTCACAATCTGCCCAAAAGCATTTCTCTATCCGTCGTTTTGCTATGCTCTCCTACTGTCTAGCTGTTTATTTATTTTTTAACCTTTACTTAACTAGGCAAGTCAGTTAAGAACAAACTCTTATTTTCAATGACGGCCTAGGAACAGTGGGTTAACTGCCTGTTATTAGTGGGCTTGATGTGGTGAAGAGAATGTATATTACTGCAGGGGTTGCCATTAAGCTCTTAAAGGCACTTGCCCATCAGGCAAGTCCAGTTAATGTTTTACTTTCCCAAAGGTCGTGGTCACTTGCCCCAAAAATGTAAATGGTCTGTTACATGGACAATGGTTAAAATGGCAAGTACCTTTCATTTTAATATTGTTTGAATGCGCCAGCACACTTATAACAACATTCAAACCCAATTTTTTGAATAACTTGCATGCAATTCTGTAAGGAAGTTTCATTACTTAGACAGACTTCTGTTGAAAAGGTTTAAAGTTACACAGTACCAGTGAAAAGTTTGGACACACCTACTCATTCAAGGGTTTTTCTGTATTTTTATTATTTTCTACATTGTAGAATAATAGTGAAGACATCAAATAGATGAAATAACACATATTGAATCATGTAGTAACCAAACAAATTGTTAAACAAATCAAAATATATTTACATTTGAGATTCTTCAAAGTAGCCACCATTTGCTTTGATGACAGCTTTGCACACTCTTTGCATTCTCTCAACCAGCCTCATGAGGTAGTCACCTGGTATGCATTTCAATTAACATGTGTGCCTTGTTAAAAGTGAATTTGCGGAATTTCTTTCCTTCTTAATGCGTTTGAGACAATCAGTTGTGTTGTGACAAGGTAGGGGTGGTATACAGAAGATGGCCCTATTTGGTAAAATACCAAGTCCATATTATGGCAAGAACAGCTCAAATAAGCAAAGAGAAACGACAGTGCTTCATTACTTTAAAGACATGAAGGTCAGTCAGTCTGAAAAATGTCAAGAACTTTGAAGGTTTCTTCAAGTGCAGCCACAAAAACCATCAAGCGCTATGATAAAGTGGCTCTCATGAGGACCGCCACAGGAAAGGAAGACCCCCAGAGTTTTTCTGCTGCAGAGGATTAGTTCATTAGCAGCATCAGAAATTGCAGCCCAAATAAATGCTTCAAAGAGTTCAAGTAACAGACACATCTCAACATCAACTGTTCAGGAGACTGTGTGAATCAGGCCTTCATGGTCGAATTGCCACAAAGAAACCACTACTAAGTATCCCCCTTTCCCAATCCCTTGCTAAAGGACACCATCCTGTAGCACAAACTCCAAAAGGTTCTGGGACACTAAAGTCCATGGAGAATAAGAGCACCTTCTCCCAGCTGCCCACTGCACTGAGGCTAGGAAACACTGATAACACGATAATCAAGAATTTTCATAAGCATTTTTCTATGGATGGCCATGCTCTCTACCTGGCTACCCCTACCCGGTCAACAGCTCTGCACCCCCCACAGCAACTTGCCCAAGCTTCCCCCATTTCTCCTTCACCCAAATCTAGATAGCTGATGTTCTGAAAGAGCTACAAAATCTGGACCCCTACAAATCAGCTGGGCTAGACAATCTGGACCCCTACAAATCAGCTGGGCTAGACAATCTGGACCCTCTCTTTCTAAAATTATCCGCCACAATTGTTGCAACCCCTATTACTAGCCTGTTCAAACTCTCTTTCGTATCGTCTGAGATCCCTAAAGATTGGAAAGCTGCCGCGGTCATCCCTCTCATTAATGAGGGAGACACTCCAGACGCAAACTGTTACAGACCTATATCTATCCTACCCTGCCTTTCTAAAGTCTTCGAAAGCCAAATTAACAAACAGATCCCTGACCATTTTGAATCCCACCGTACCTTCTCCGCTATGCAATCTGGTTTCCGAGCTGGTCATGGGTGTAACTCAGCCACGCTCAAGGTCCTAAACGATATCATAACTACCATCGATAAAAGACAATACTGTGCAGCCGTCTTCATCAACCTGGCCAAGGCTTTCGACTCTGTCAATCACCCCATTCTTATCAGCAGACTCAACAGCCTTGGTATCTCACAAATGACTGCCTCACCTGGTTCACCAACTACTTCTCAGAGTTCAGTGGGGCCTGTTGTCCGGACCTGTGGCAGTCTATGGGGGTGCCACAGGGTTAAATTTTCGGGCCGACTCCTTTCTCTGTATACATCAATGCTGTCGCTCTTGCTGCTGGTGATTCTATAATCCACCTCTACGCAGACGACACCATTCTGTATAATTCTGGCCCTTCTTTGGACACTGTGTTAACAAACCTCCAAACGAGCTTCTTCCGTGGCCGCCAACTGCTCTTAAATGCAAGTAAAACTAAATGCATGTTCTTCAACCGATCGCTGCCTGCACCAGCCCGCCTAGCATCACTACTCTGGACGGTTCTTACTTAGGTATTTGTAGTTGCCCACATATTCTAAGTGTCTGGCTAGACTGTAAACTCTCCTTCCAGACTCACATTAAGCATCTCCAATCCAAAATTAATTCCCGGCTTCCTATTTCGCAACAAATTATCATTCATTCATGCTGTCAAACATACCCCCGTAAAACTGACTATCCTACCGATCCTTGACTTCGGCGATGTCATTTACAAAATAGCCTCCAACACTGTACTCAGCAAATTGGATGTAGTCTATCCCAGTGCCATCCGTTTTGTCACCAAAGCCCCATTTCCTACCCACCACTGCGACCTGTATGCTCTCATTGGCTGGCCCTCACTTCATGTTCGTCGCCAAACCCACTGGCTCCAGGTCATCTATAAATCTTTGCTAGGTAAAGCTCCATATCTCATCTCAGCTCACTGGTCAACATAGCAGCACCCACCCGTAGCAGGTATATGCCACAGGTCATCCACAGAGCCAACTCCTCCTTTGGCTGCCTTTCCTTCCAGTTCTCTGCTGCCGTTGACTGGAACAAATTGCAAAAACCACTAAAGCTGGAGTCTTATATCTCCCTCACAAAATTTTAGCACCAGCTGTCAGAGCAGCTTACCAATCATTGCACATGTACACAGCCCATCTGTAAATAGCCCACCCAACTATCACATCCCCATATTGTTATTTATTTCTTTGCTCCTTTGCACCCCAGTATCTCTACTTGCACATTCATATTCTGCACATCTATCAGACGAGTGTTTAATTGCTAAATTGTAAATATTTTGCCACTATGTCCTATTTATTGCCTTACCTCCCTGATCTTACTACATTTGCACACACTGTATATATATTTTTCTATTGTGTTATTGACTGTGTTTATTTATCCCATGTGTAACTGTGTTGTTTGTGTCCCACTGCTTTGCTTCATCTTGGCCAGGTGCAGTTGTAAATGAGAACTTGTTCTTAACTGACCTACCTGGTTAAATAAAAGTGAAATAAATAAAAATTTAAAAAAGATATTGCTCGTGTTTCAAAGTACATTAGACCGGTGGAAATCTGTCCTTTGGTCTGATGAGTCCAAATTTGAGATTTTTGGTTCCAACCGCTGTCTTTGTGAGACGCAGAGTAGGTGAATGGATGATCTCTGCATGTGTAGTTCCCACCGTGAAGCATGGAGGAGGTGTGATGGTGCTTTGCTAGTGAAACTGTCTGTGATTTATTTAGAATTCAAGGCACAACCTTGAATAACCAGCATGGCTACCACAGCATTCTGCAGCGATACGCCATCCCATCTGGTTTGCGCTAAGTGGGACTTTCATTTGTTTTTCAACAATCTCCAGACAACAATCTCCAGGCTGTGTAATGGCTATTTGACCAAGAAGGAGAGTGAAGAAGTGCTACATCAGATGACCTGACCTCCACAATCACCCGACCTCAACCCAATTGAGATGGTTTGGGATGAGTTGGACCGCAGAGTGAAGGAAAAGCAGCCAACAAGTGCTCAGCATGTGTGGGAATTACTCTGTCAAGACTGTTGGAAAAGCCTTCCAAGTGAAGCTGGTTGAGAGAATGCCAAGAGTGTTCAAAGATGTCATCAGTGCAAGGATGGCTACTTTGAAGAATCTAAAATCTATTTTGATTTGTTTAAAACTTTTTTGGTTACTACATGATTCCATATGTGTTATTTCATAGTTTTGATGTCTTCACTATTAGATTACAATGTAGAAAATAGTATCAATAAATATAAACTCTTGAATGAGTAGGTGTTCCCAAACTTTTGACGTGCACTGCATACTGAACAAAAATATAATGAATGTAACGACATTGGGCCTCAGGATCTCAGCAAGGAATCTTTGTGCATTCAAATTGCCATAGATAAAATGCAATTGTGCTCGTTATCTGTAGCTTATGCCTGAAAATACCATAACCCCACCATGTTTACAACGTTGACATCAGCAAACCGCTCGCCCAGATGTGGTCTGCGGTTGTGAGGCCGGTTGGACGTACTGCCAAATTCTCTAAAATGACATTGGAGGTGGTTTTTGGTAGATAAATTAATATTAAATTATCTGGCAACAGCTCTGGTGGACATTATTTCAGTCAGCATGCCAATTGCACACTTCCTCAAAACTTGAGATATCTGTGGTATTGTGTTGTGTGACAATACCGTATATTTTAG
The DNA here is from genome assembly GCF_034236695.1 of Oncorhynchus nerka. Taxonomy (NCBI): domain Eukaryota; kingdom Metazoa; phylum Chordata; class Actinopteri; order Salmoniformes; family Salmonidae; genus Oncorhynchus; species Oncorhynchus nerka. The sequence goes on from NC_088397.1 coordinate 88,291,761, forward strand.
AGTGGCCATTTATTGTCCCCAGCACAAGGTGCACCTCTGTAATGATCATGCTGTTTAATCAGCTTATTGATATGCCACACCTGTCAGGCGGATGGATTATCTTGGCAAAGGAGAACTGCTCACTAACCAGGATGTAATCAAATTTGTGCACAACATCTGAGAGAAATAGGCTTTTTGTGTGTATGGAACATTTCTGGGATAATTTATTTCAGCTCATGAAAATGGGACAAACACTTTACAGGTTGCGTTTATATTTTTGTTCAGTGTATATGATGGTGAGTATAGACAGTATATGACTAGAAAAGGTTTGTACAGCAGTAGTTATATAGGATTATGCGGGACTAGAATACAGTCGTGGCCAAAGGTTTTGAGAATGACACAAATATTAATTTTCACAAAGTCTGCTGCCTCAGTGTCTTTAGATACTTTTGTCAGATGTTACTATGGAATACTGAAGTACAATTACAAGCATTTCTTAAGTGTCAAACGATTTTATTGACAATTGCATGAAGTTGATGCAAAGAGGCAATATTTGCAGTGTTAACCCTTCTTTTTCAGGACCTCTGCAATCCACCCTGGCATGCTGTCAATGAACTTCTGGGCCACATCCTGACTGATGGCAGCCCATTCTTGCATAATCAATGCTTGGAGTTTGTCAGAATTTGTGGGTTTTTGTTTGTCCACCCATCTCTTGAGGATTGACCACAAGTTCTCAATGGGATTAAGGTCTGGGGAGTTTCCTGGCCATGGACCCAAAATATAGATGTTTTGTTCCCCTAGCCACTTAGTTATCATTTTTCATCTTATGGCAAGGTGCTCCATCATGCTGGAAAAGGTGAGTGAGCCCACTCCCTTGGTTGAGAAGCAACCCCACACATGAATGGTCTCAGGATGCTTTACTGTTGGCATGACACAGGACTGATGGCAGCGCTCACCTTGTCTTCTCAGGACAAACTTTTTTCCGGATGTCCCAAACAATCAGAAAGGGGATTCATCAGAGAAAATGACTTAACTACAGTCCTCAGCAGTGCAATTCCTGTACCTTTTTCAGAATATCAGTCAGTCCCTGATGTTTTTCCTAGAGAGAAACGGCTTCTTTGCTGCCTTTCTTGACACCAGGCCATCCTCCAAAAATCTTCGCCTCACTGTGTGCGCAGATGGACTCACACCTGCCTGCTGCCATTCTTGAGCAAGCTCTGTACTGGTGGCGCCCCGATCCCGCAGCTGAATCAACTTTCTTGGGCACCCTGAAGCCTTCTTCACAACAATTGAACCGCTCTCCTTGAAGTTCTTGATGATCCGATGAATGGTTGATTTAGGTGCAATCTTACTGGCAGCAATATCCTTGCCTGTGAAGCCCTTTTTGTGCAAAGCAATGATGACGGCACGTGTTTCCTTGCAGGTAACCATGATTGACAGAGGAAGAACAATGATTCCAAGCACCATCCTGCTTTTGAAGCTTCCAGTCTGTTATTCGAACTCAATCAGCATGACAGTGTGATCTCCAGCCTTGTCCTCGTCAACAGTCACACCTGTGTTAACGAGAGAATCACTGACATGATGTCAGCTGGTCCTTTTGTGGCAGGGCTGAAATGCAATGGAAATGTTTTTTGGGACTCAGTTCATTTGCATGGCAAAGAGGGATTTTGCAATGAATTGCAATTAATCTGATCACTCTTCATAACATTCTGGAGTATATGCAAATTGCCATCATACAAACTGAGGCAGCAGACTTTGAAAATTATTATTTGTGTCATTCTCAAAACGTTTGGCCATGACTGTACAGTATATACATATGAAGTGTGTAAAACGGTATGAACAGTTCATTCGGAAAGTATTCAGACTCCTGGACCTTTTCCATATTTTGTTACATTACAGCCTTATTCTAAAATGGACTATATAGTTTATTTTCATCACCAATCTACACATAATACCCCATAGTGACAAAGCAAAAACAGATTTTTTAAATGTTTTGCAAAAAAAGTAAATAAAGTGGAATATCACATTTACATAAGTATTCAGACCCTTTACACGGAACCCAAACCGGCTGCACACGTGCGCCATCGTGTGCTATCGTGCATACATGTATTTTGTCCCCCTACACCAAACGCGATCACGCAGGTTAAAATATCAAAACAAACTCTGAACCAATTACATTAATTTGGGGACAGGTCGAAAAGCATTAAACATGTATTGCAATTTAGCTAGTTAGCTTTCACTTTCTAGCTAATTTGTACTATTTAGCTAGCTTGCTGTGGCTAGCTAATTTGTCCTGGGATATAAACATTGAGTTGTTATTTTACCTGAAATGCGCAAGGTCCTCTACACTGACAATTAATCCATGCATAAAATGGCCAACCGAATCGTTTCAAGTCATCTTGGGGGCGGCAGGGTAGCCTAGTGGTTAGAGCATTGGACTAGTAACCGAAAGGTTGCAAGTTCGAATCCCCGAGCTGACAAGGTACAAATCTGTCGTTCTGCCCCTGAACAGGCAGTTAACCCACTGTTCCTAGGCCGTCATTGAAAATAAGAATTTGTTCTTAACTGACTTGCCTAGTAAAATAAAGGTAAAATAAAAATAAACAAAATCTCTCCTCTTCCAGGCTTTTTCATCTTTGAACTTATAAGGTGATTGGCATCTACACTTTCATAGTATTACCACGACAACCGGCAAAACATTTCATCTTTCAATCACCAACATTGGTATAACCAATGAGGAGATGTCACGTGGGTACCTGTTTCTATAAACCAATGAGGAGATGGGAGAGGCAGGACTTGCATCGCGATCTGCGTCAGAAATACAAAGGAGTTCTATTTTAGCCCTTGGCAATGCAGATGCTCGTTGGTGCGCGCGAGCAGTGTGGGTGCAATAATTGAATTACATGGATTTCTATATTTATTTTGCGTGTCTGGTCTGGTCAGCATGTTACTCAGTACTTTGTTGAAGCAGCGATTATAGCCTCAAGTCTTCTTGGGTATGACGCTACAAGCTTGGCATGCCTGTATTTGGGGAATTTCTCCCATTCTCCTCTGCAGATCTTCTCAAGCTCGGTCAGGTTGGATGGGGAGCGTTGCTGCAAAGCTATTTTCAGGTCTCTCCAGAGATGTTTGATCGGGTTCAAGTCTGGGCTCTGGCTGGGCCACTCAAGGACATTCAGAGACTTGTCCCGAAGCCACTCCTGCATTGTCTTGACTGTGTACTTAGGATCATTGTCCTGTTGGAAGGTGAACCTTCACCCCAGTCTGATGTCTTGAGGGCTCTGGAGCAGGTTTTCAACAAGGATCTCTCTGTACTTTGCTCCGTTCATCTTTCCCTTGATCCTGACTAGTCTCCCAGTCCCTGCCACTGAAAAACATTCCCACAGCATGATGCTGCCACCACCCTGCTTCACTGTAGGGACGGTGCCATGTTTCTTCCAGATGTGACACTTGGCATTCAGGCCAAAGAGTTCAATCTTGGTTTCATCAGACTAAAGAATCCTGTTTCTCATGGTCAGTCCTTTAGGTGCCTTTTGGCAGCGGGCTGTCATGTGCGTTTTACTGAGCAGTGGCTTCCGTCTGGCCACTCTACCATTAAGGCCCGATTGATGGAGTGCTGCAGAGGTGGTTGTCCTCCTGGAAGTTTCTCTCCACAGAGGAACGCTGGAGCTGTCAGAGTGACCATCGGGTTCTTGGTCAAGGCCCTTCTTCCCCAATTGCTCAGTTTTACTGGGCGGGGAGCTTTAGGAAGAGTCTTGGTGGATCCAAACTTCTTCCATTTAAGAATGATGAAGGCCACTGTGTTCGTCGGGACCTTCAATGCTGCTGAAATGTTTTGTTACCCTTCCCCAGATCTGTGCCTCGACACAATCCTGTCTTGGAGCTCTACGGACAATTCCTTCGACCTCATGGTTTTTGCTCTGACATGCACTTTCAACTGTGGAACCTTATATAGACAGGTGTGTGCCTTTTCAAATCATGTCCAATCAATTGAATTTACCACATGTGGAGTCCAATCAAATTGTAGAAACATCTCAAGGATGATAAATGGAAACAGCTACATTTCAAGTCTCATCGCAAAGGGTCTGAATACTTATATAAATAAGGTATCAGTTAAATTTTTTAAAATACATTTGCAAAACCTGTTTTCACTTTGTCATTATGGGGTATGGTGTGTAGATTGAGGATTTTTTTATTTAATACATTTTAGAATAAGGCTGCAACGTAACAAAATGTGGAGAGAGGGGAATGAATAGATTCCAAATACACTGTAAACATTATTAAAGTGACCAGTGCTCATGGGGCAGCAGTCTCTAAGGTGCATATTTGTTTCCTTACATTGAAAACAGTCTACGGAGAAGGAGAGACTGCAATCCACACTCAATTCCTCCAACAAGGATTTCTGAAAAACCTGGGAACATTGGGAAAGTTTCTGGATTTTTGCGATGAGATACACAATATGATACTTAGGCCTACCTGAGACGTTGATTGAGGTGCCGGCGTCGAGGACGCCGCTGTTCGGCCGGACGCAGTAACGGCGTGGGGCCGTCGTCTTGACTTTGAAGCACACATTCCTGTCTGTAGGGTTGGCGAGCTTTAGGGTGGTGTTGACCACATCCGAGAAGGGACCTGTAGAGGGAGAACAAGGTCCCAAAAAGGAAAAGGGTTAGAGAAGCTGGAGCCTCCATCTTTTTCTTCTTATTATTTTTTAATCAAACCTAAATATATACTGGGATTTAGACCGACAATAGGTGACTTCACAGACAACAGGCTTTACAGAGGTGGGCCTAAAAGGGACAATCTGCAGTTGCTACATAAATGTTTGGACTTAAATTAATGATGTACCCATTGATTCTTGAAGAAAATAACATAGTAATTAATGCCTCATGAGCATAGATACACTGTCATCAGAACCCAAAATATAAGCTGTTTACCAGAGGAAGGGATGGACTTTGTTATTGTTTCAATTGCCGATTGGCCCTTTAAAAAGTTAGATTCAATAATGACATCATTGTACACAGTTGGGCAACTTCCTGATTAAAGAAATGAACAACAACACAATACAAATCTGGATTTTCCCAAAGGGGTCATGATTCACAACTACTTGCTTTGAGACAATGAGAGACGGGCTTAGCGACAAATCAGTTAGTCTACTTTTAAAACCTATGCTGAAGACCGCCAGGCAGGGTTACAGACACCTGGGGTTCCAATCACCAGACTATCCTATTCCATACCCCCTGGGGTTCCAATCACCAGGCTATCACATTCCATACCCCCTGTGGTTCCAATCACAAGGCTATCACATTCAATACCCCCTGGGGTTCCAATCACCAGGCTATCACATTCCATACCCCCTGTGGTTCCAATCTCCAGGCTATCCCATTCCATACCCCCTGGGGTTCCAATCACAAGGCTATCACATTCAATACCCCCTGGGGTTCCAATCACCAGGCTATTACATTCAATACCCCCTGGGGTTCCAATCACCAGGCTATCACATTCCATACCCCCTGTGGTTCCAATCTCCAGGCTATCCCATTCCATACCCCCTGGGGTTCCAATCACAAGGCTATCACATTCTATATCACCTGGGGTTCCAATCCAATCACAAGTGGTTCCATCACATTCAATACCCCCTGTGGTTCCCTTCCATACCCCTGGGTTCCAATCACCAGGCTATCACATTCCATACCCCCTGTGGTTCCAATCTCCAGGCTATCCCATTCCATACCCCCTGGGGTTCCAATCACAAGGCTATCACATTCTATATCACCTGGGGTTCCAATCACCAGGCTATCACATTCAATACCCCCTGTGGTTCCAATCACCAGGCTATCACATTCCATACCCCCTGTGGTTCCAATCTCCAGGCTATCACATTCCATACCCCCTGTGGTTCCAATCTCCAGGCTATCACATTCCATACCCCCTGTGGTTCCAATCTCCAGGCTATCCCATTCCATACCCCCTGGGGTTCCAATCACAAAGCTATCACATTCTATATCACCTGGGGTTCCAATCACAAGGCTATCACATTCTATATCACCTGGGGTTCCAATCACAAGGCTATCACATTCTATATCACCTGGGATTCCAATCACAAGGCTATCACATTCTATATCACCTGGGGTTCCAATCACAATGCTATCACATTCCATAACACTGGGATTGATGGTCGGTAACGCTGAAAGAAAGAGAGTGTACAAAATTGCCACAAGCAGACAGACTAATGCATGTGAGAGCTGTGCAAAACGTAGAGAAAACATGGTGAGCTAATCAAATGAATGTTACTGAATCAGCACATCAAAAGGCATGTGCGGAGGTCTGTCATGTGCCGGATCGCCATTTCAGAATGAGGAAATGGTTTGAAGAAAGAGAGGGAAGTTACAATACAAAAATCAGGCTTAAGGCGATGCACATTACGTAACATAGAGGAACACATCCTAAGGACAACAAGTCTGAATACTAATCCAAGGTTTAGGAGGCCTACATTTGAGCTATGCTTTTGAGTGGGGACATCTATGAACTGTATTAGTTAATGACCCACAAAAGACATTAGGTCAGGTGCCAACACCAAAATAGAACCCCAGACTTGGTTATAGCCTGAACCAAAATACAGTTGCCTCTACTAACCTCAGTCTGGGGTCGTTCCATCTGATTTAAATCCCTTTGACTGCACCATTTTTTATGTGAATGAAACCTTCCATACATGTTTTTCCCATGGTAGAAGTGGTTAGAAAGGGACTTTTTGGACATGAATGCCAAAACACTCAGGAGGTTCTCAAAGTTGACCCATTTTGCATACCCCACCATGTCGTCATCACTGAAAGAGACAAACGGTTGAATTTGATATAATTTTATAGCTTACAAACAGGGTTGTCAAACTATTCTGTGATTTCTTGAAAAAAAAAGAATAATAAAAAGTCATTTTTTAACCTTTAATGTTAATGATCTAAAAAGGCGTAAACTTAGATTTTTCTAATTTTCACATATGTTGTACTGTAGCTTAGACTCTTTCATATCATCTTAGGTGTTTGTGTTGTGCCAGCCATCGGTTGAGACACAGCATTCTCCTGAATACAGGGTGGCTGTCATTTCAATCATATATAATTCATAGAATGGGCCTATCCTTTCAGACCACTGCAATTTAGCTGGTACACCATTGACATATACATTTAATTGAAACTTTAACTTACAATTACTACGAGAAACATGGCCGTTGGTCCATCCACGGTCGAATGTCAAATTGAATGGGAATATCTATTCCATTATCTATATTTATTATTTCAATAGGGTTCTTATGGAGGATTAACAGTCTAATTTATAACACTGGATAATCCCACTTAAATCAATATTCTCTGATGTGTGGATCTCCAACCATCTTTGTGGTACCGTTTGAAAGTTTAAACAAATATTTTACTCACATGACACCCACCCTGTATTCAAGAGTATGCTGTGTCTCAATTGATGGCAGGCACAACACAAACACCTCAAATGATGTAACAACAGACTACGCTACAACACATATGAAGATGACAGGTTATTTTTTTTTTGCGAGTTCCAGTGGTTAGAGCGTTGGACTAGTAACCGGAAGGTTGCAAGTTCAAACCCCCGAGCTGACAAGGTACAAATCTGTCGTTCTGCCCCTGAACAGGCAGTTAATCCACTGTTCCTAGGCCGTCATTGAAAATAAGAATTTGTTCTTAACTGACTTGCCTAGTTAAATAAAGGTTAAAAAAAAATGGTTTTATTAAAAGATTTTATTAAAAGGTCCATTGCTATCTCAATATCAAATTTCAATCAAGTTTCTGGGTAACAATTGAGTACCTTATTGTGATTGTTTTTAATTAAAATGGTAAAAAAAAGAAACAAATAGCTTCTCAGCAAATAGCAATTTGGGAGTGGTCAGGGGAAAACTAGCTGTTATTACTCATTTTGAATAAGTAGAGCAGCTGATGCAATTAAGGCCATGGCTAATTTAGAAATATAATAATATAATAATAACATGCCATTTAGAAGATGAGATGAAAGCATATATCGTTGGGCCCTATATCCAGGTGCAGTTCCATTAATTGCTCGGTTGTAGTGAATCAAGTGTTTGTTAAACATTTTTTATTTTAAAACACCAGAGTGGGCTTAATATGAGGGCAGGTTTTCTTTCACTTCAAAGAAAGGATTGGCTACCAGTATTACTGTCACTAATGGCTCTCGTTCTACAGAACTATAAAAAAAGTGGCCTTTAAACTGACAGCCTAGATTAAACGTATAGTTTAGCCTACTAGGTTCAGCTCACAAAACATCTAAGAGGAGAAGGCATAGGCATAGACCTTCTTAGAGCAGCGTTTCCCAAACTCGGTCCTCAGTGACCCCAAGGGGTGAACCTTTTGTTTTTTGCCCAAAGACTACACAGCTGATTCAAATGATCAAAGCTTGATGATTCATTTATTGTTTGAATCAGATGTGTAGTACTAGTGCAAAAACCAAAACGTGCACCACTTGGGGTCCCAAGGACCAAGTTTAAGAAACCCTGTTCTAGAGGAACTGGAAATAAATGACTTCAGTGCCACAGGGACAATAATTTGGTATTTTTAACCTATTAGGCCTATCAATAAGAAAAGAAGCCTAAACGTATACAACAGCCTGGGCCTAGAAGACCTATCTAAAGGAAAGCAGGGTTTGGAGGAAATAGGAAACTACTGGTTGGGGGAGGAGAATTGGGAAGGACGTAGCTGGCTGTGAGGGTCAACCAACCAGGTGTGGTGCAAATATATTTGTATACGTTTTTGAAATTTATATATATTTTACTTTAAACCCTTTTTCTCCCCAATTTCGTGATTCCCAAATTGGTAGTTACAGTCTTGTCCCATCGCTGCAACTCCCGTACAGACTCGGGTGAGGCGAAGGTTGAGAGCGTCCTCTGAAACAGGACCCCGCCTAGCCGCACTGCTTCTTGACACACTGCTCGCATAACCTGGAAGCCAGCTGCACCAATGTGTCAGAGGAAATACTGTACTGCAGACTGTACAGTACTGCAGACGCCCAGACCCACCACAAGGTGTCGCTTGAGCACGATGGGACATCCTGGCCAGCCAAACCCTCCCCTAACCCGGACGATGCTGGACCAATTGTGTGCCACCTCATGGATCTCCCGGTCACGGCCGGCTGTGACACAGCCTGGGATCGAACCCGGGTCTGTAGTGACGCCTCAAGCACTGCGTGCTTAGACCGCAGCGCCACTCGGGAGGGCCGTAAAGGCCTATATTTTTACAGGTTTATTTCATTTGGTCAAAACTGTGTGGAATACCTTGAATCACTGAGGGCTCCAATTACCTACAATTTGCTTCTAATAATCTCTAATTGTCTAGTCAAGGTAGGCTAATGGCTGTCCTTGAAGAACAAGAAGACATGAGGCACCAGGGGAATGGAAGGAACACTACTAGCCTCAAGTCCCTGCAACCAACCATGGCCTGGTTTCCCAAAAGCATCTTTAAGGCTAAGTTCATCATTAGAAGCATCGTTACATCTCCAAGCGGTTTCCCAAAAGCCATTGTTACTGAAGTTGCACTTGAAAGCGCTCGTTATTTACCAACTGCCTCAGACCACTCATAGAACAGCTAAGTGCGTTGTAAGATGCTTGTTTGCCCTTCCGCATCACTTTATTCATTAAAGATCTCAGCTAAATGTAAAATTAAGATCTTATCGTCTCTGTGACTTCTTCAGAATGAAGTTGACTACAAATACAAAGTTGCCAAAGTCTTTGCAATTGTTATAAATAAGTGAAGGATAAACATATGCTTTAATAAAATAAAACTGAGATGACTGCATTAAAAGATATAGGCTACATGGGCCCATATATTTCAATCATAATGAAATCAATTTAATGTTTAATCAATTGAAATCTATTTCGCCAATACTGGAATGTTTGCATATTCAGACCCCTTGACCTTTTCCACATTGTTACATTACAGCCTTATTCTAAAATGTATTAAAATGTTGTTTTTTTCCACCCTCATCATTCTACACACAATACCCCATAATGATAAAGCAAAAACAGTTTTTTGTAAACAGAGGAACTCTGGAGCTCAGTCAGAATGACCATCGGGTTCTTGGTCACCTCTCTGACCAAGGCCCTTCTCCGATTGTTCAGTTTGGCGGGGCGGCCAGCTCTCGGAAGAGAGAAGAAGTTAACAGCGTTGATTAAATAAGAACGTTAGTTTGTTGTGACCGTTGCTAGTTTAAACCGCACAAACTCTTGGTTGTATCTTCCATTTTTCGCCGTTGGGAGGTGGTAACACTTGGGAGCTGTTTCCACAGTTTGGACGATTCAAAAACTTGATGGCCTCGTGATTTTTAAATCAGCAAATCTGTGGCTTTCTATTCCTCTAACCCCAGTCAATCAACGTTGAGGGGGTGTTTCCATGGCATTATAAAGGGAACAGATTGAGTTTCAATGTATATCTTCCCCGAAGACAGTCTGTTAGCTTTGTAAATTAATAAATATATAGACCCAATTTTGTTTTGTATTCTGCGGATGTATTAATTTAGAAAAACCCCATGTTCTCACACAGGAACCTGCAGCCACTAGCTAGCTTGTCAGTTGACATTCAAAGCTAGCGCCATTCTGCCCGTGGAGCAGTGATAGTTCTATTAAGCAGCAACCACTTTACTGTGGCCATAACGAAATTCTATTCACTTTAATCATGCTAAATTATCTGAGTGAATAGTATTGTGAACCATTTATGGTAAAGACATAGGGTTTGGACTTTTAATTTAATTTATTAACATTGAATTAAATAATGGTACCCTACATTTTGAATTCAGGCTCTAACACAACAAAATGTTATGAATACTTTCTAAAGGCACTGTACGTACATGCAACTAGGAATGAAGTAACTAGGCAACAGGACAGGTGATAAACAGTAGCAGCAACGTTTGTGACGAGTTTAAAAAGTTAGTACAAAAATTGTCAATGTAGGTGGTTAAAAAGTTAACCAAACAGCTACCCGGACTATCGGTACCACCCTCTATGACTTGGGTGGCTGAAGTCTTCAGCACTTTTTAGGGCCTTCCTCTGACACCGCCTGGTATGTACTACCCTCAGCTAGTCAAGATGCTATCAATAGTGCACCTGTATAACTTTTTGAGGATCTGAGGGCCCATGCCAAATCTTTTCAGCCTCCCGAGGGTGTGTGTGGACCATGATAGATCCTTAGTGATGTGGACACAGACACTTGAAGCTCTCTATCCACTCCACTACAGCCCGTCGATGTGAATCCGTTTCCTGTGGTCCACATTCAGCGCCTTCGTCTTGCTGACGCACTTAGCCAACGTTCTCTGCGTGCCGTGGTGTTTTGGGAAACGGCCTACATCTTCGGACACATTGTTAAGACACTCATAAGCCTAGGTTTCTTCACTACCAGGATGGACCTTGTCAGATCAGGGATTCGAACCTTTGGTTACTAGTCCAACGCTCTAACCACTAGGCTACGCTGCCGCCCCAACACATACCAGTGTCATTTCTAAATGATAATAAACCACCCCAATTGTTTCACTGAAGAGTCATCTGAAGATCCACATCTCTGTTGTGGACTTGCTCAACATGAAACTACTTTTGTTTCACAACTTGTAATCATGCGGGTTGCATTAAGCGGGTGAGCTCACTAACCAGACAACAAAACAGTAGCCTCAACAGAATGACTCAGGTCAGCTACAACGTTGGCTTTGTGAAAATAGTTTGATAGGAAGGAGAGGGCTAGGCCACTTGACATTGAGCAACATACAGATGTACTGGATTTACAAACTGGCATTAAAAAATTCCACAGGATCTAAGTGTACACTTTGCACTAAAATAAAGAACATGGGAGAATCGAGGGCAAATTAAAGAATACAAATCTGAGAGTTTCCATATCAGCCTACCAAAATAAAACACACCATCTTACTTGCTTTAATGATGAGGGTAAAAAAAATGTATACAGTTACATATTGGGACATGTTTTTGGACGATATAGGCCTGCCGCAATATATATTTTTTGTGCTAGTCAGCTGTACCTGAAACAAAACTATTTTCCTTCAGTTCTCCATCCCAAAAATAAATAAATAGTAAGATAATTTGTTTTCGGCACTTTTATTTCCATGACTGATCAAAACGTGTGTTCTCATGGCTCTCTCTTGACCCTCTGCAGTAGACATATGGTGAGCAAATACAGTGGGGCAAAAAAGTATTTAGTCAGCCACCAATTGTGCATGTTCTCCCACTTAAAAAGATGAGAGAGGCCTGTAATTTTCATCATAGGTACACTTCAAAATGAGCATTTTTTCTCTCCAGAAAATCACATTGTAGGATTTTTAATTTATTTATTTGCAAATTATGGTGGAAAATAAGTATTTGGTCACCTACAAACAAGCAAGATTTCTGGCTCTCACAGACCTGTAACTTCTTCTTTAAGAGGCTCCTCTGTCCTCCACTCGTTACCTGTATTAATGGCACCTGTTTAAACGCCCACAGGTGGTGAGGGTAGGCAACAACATCTCCTCCCCGCTGATCCTCAACACGGGGGCCCCACAAGGGTGCGTTCTGAGCCCTCTCCTGTACTCCCTGTTCACCCACGACTGCGTGGCCATGCACGCCTCCAACTCAATCATCAAGTTTGCGGACGACACAACAGTGGTAGGCTTGATTACCAACAACGACGAGACGGCCTACAGGGAGGAGGTGAGGGCCCTCGGAGTGTGGTGTCAGGAAAATAACCTCACACTCAACGTCAACAAAACTAAGGAGATGATTGTGGACTTCAGGAAACAGCAGAGGGAACACCCCCCTATCCACATCGATGGATCAGTAGTGGAGAGGGTAGCAAGTTTTAAGTTCCTCGGCATACACATCACAGACAAACTGAATTGGTCCACTCACACTGACAGCGTCGTGAAGAAGGCGCAGCAGCGCCTCTTCAACCTCAGGAGGCTGAAGAAATTCGGCTTGTCACCAAAAGCACTCACAAACTTCTACAGATGCACAATCGAGAGCATCCTGGCGGGCTGTATCACCGCCTGGTACGGCAACTGCTCCGCCCTCAACCGTAAGGCTCTCCAGAGGGTAGTGAGGTCTGCACAACGCATCACCGGGGGCAAACTACCTGCCCTCCAGGACACCTACACCACCCGATGTTACAGGAAGGCCATAAAGATCATCAAGGACATCAACCACCCAAACCACTGCCTGTTCACCCCGCTATCATCCAGAAGGCGAGGTCAGTACAGGTGCATCAAAGCTGGGACCGAGAGACTGAAAAACAGCTTCTATCTCAAGGCCATCAGACTGTTAAACAGCAATCACTAACATTGAGTGGCTGCTGCCAACACACTGTCATTGACACTGACCCAACTCCAGCCACTTTAATAATGGGAATTGATGGGAAATGATGTAAATATATCACTAGCCACTTTAAACAATGCTACCTTATATAATGTTACTTACACTATTCATCTCATATGCATATGTATATACTGTACTCTAGATCATCGACTGCATTCTTATGTCACTAGCCACTTTAACTATGCCACTTTGTTTACTTTGTCTACATACTCATCTCATATGTATATACTGTACTCGATACCATCTACTGTATGCTGCTCTGTACCATCACTCATTCATATATCCTTATGTACATATTCCTTATCCCCTTACACTGTGTATAAGACAGTAGTTTTGGAATTGTTAGTTAGATTACTTGTTGGTTATCACTGCATTGTCGGAACTAGAAGCACAAGCATTTCGCTACACTCGCATTAACATCTGCTAACCATGTGTATGTGACAAATAAATTTGATTTGATTTGATTTGATTTTGAACTTGTTATCAGTATAAAAGACACCTGTCCACAACCTCGAACAGTCACACTCCAAACTCCACTATGGCCAAGACCAAAGAGCTGTCAAAGGACACCAGAAACAAAATTGTAGACCTGCACCAGGCTGGGAAGACTGAATCTGCAATAGGTAAGCAGCTTGGTTTGAAGAAATCAACTGTGGGAGCAATTATTAGGAAATGGAAGACATACAAGACCACTGGTAATCTCCCTCGATCTGGGGCTCCACGCAAGATCTCACCCCGTGGGGTCAAAATGATCACAAGAACGGTGAGCAAAAATCCCAGAACCACGGGGGACCTAGTAACCTGCAGATAGCTGGGACCAAAGTAACAAAGCCTACCACCAGTAACACACTACACCACCAGGGACTCAAATCCTGCAGTGCCAGACGTGTCCCCCTGCTTAAGCCAGTACATGTCCAGGCCCGTCTAAAGTTTGCTAGAGAGCATTTGTATGATCCAGAAGAAGATTGGGAGAATGTCATATGGTCAGATGAAACCAAGATATAACTTTTTGGTAAAAACTCAACTCGTCGTGTTTGGAGGACAAATAATGCTGAGTTGCATCCAAAGAACACCATACCTACTGTGAAGCATGGGGGTGGAAACATCATGCTTTGGGGCTGTTTTTCTGCAAAGGGACCAGGACGACTGATCCGTGTAAAGGAAAGAATGAATGGGGCCATGTATCGTGAGATTTTGAGTGAAAACCTCCTTCCATCAGCAAGGGCATTGAAGATGAAACGTGGCTGGGTCTTTCAGCATGACAATGATCCAAACACACCGCCCGGGCAACGAAGGAGTGGCTTCGTAAGAAGCATTTCAAGGTCCTGGAGTGGCCTAGCCAGTCTCCAGATCTCAACCCCATAGAAAATCTTTGGAGGGAGTTGAAAGTCCGTGTTGCCCAGCAACAGCTCCAAAACATCACTACTCTAGAGGAGATCTGCATGGAGGAATGGGCCAAAATACCAGCAACAGTGTGTGAAAACCTTGTGAAGACTTACAGAAAACGTTTGACCTCTGTCATTGCCAACAATGGGTATATAACAGTATAAGTATTGAGATAAACTTTTGTTATTGACCAAATACTTATTTTCCATCATAATTTGCAAATAAATAAATAAAAAATCCTACAATGTGATTTTCTGGATTTTTTCCCTAATTTTGTCTGTCATAGTTGAAGTGTACCTATGACGAAAATTACAGGCCTCTCTCATCTTTTTAAGTGGGAGAACTTGCACAATTGGTGGCTGACTAAATAATTTTTTGCCCCACTGTATGTTTGGGATATCAAATCGCAGTATTGAATTGCAATACATATAGAATCGTGAGAATCGCAATACATATCATATTGGCACTTAAGTATTGTGACAATATCGTATTGTGAGGTCCCTGGCAATTCCCAGCCCTACTAGCTGGTGTAGAGGAAACCCTTGTGTTTGAGGGAAACAAAGGTGCATTGTGGATGGAAATGTGGAAGTGAGCTGCCTCGTAGTGTGAATTAGCACATAGACTAAGATAAGGTTTCAGCTCGCAAATGTCCATAGCAACTGACACTTCCCTTCACACACTGAGCCAAGACAAGAGGCGAATTTTAAACCCTCACAACTAGTGAAACATCGTTCAATGAAACGACTCATGCAGCTAACTACTGTAGCCTATACCTTATCTACAACAGCTTTCCAACTGGCAGAAAAAAAATAGTCACAAAAAGAGAGTTCTGAAGAAAATATTTAATGCTGTTGTGTCGTCTGAAAGGTTTGTTATTGAGAAAGAGCAAGACTGTGTACCTTGAGTGTGCGGTTCCAAATTGATACTAATAAAGAATAAGGAGATTAATAAAGAACCCGAAAGGAACACAGCTGGATTTGTTGTCAACACAGGCCTGCCTTTCAATGGGCAATTTTAGTCTAAGAGGTTAGGTGATTTGATTATCTGTCCAGTCAAAGACTTTAATTAGTAATTTAGGTGTTACCAAACAATGGAAAATGACTGGTTTACAAACCTCCGACTACTCCCGACTTGGCTATTAGTACAACATCACTACTAATAGACATTCAAAACTGCTTCAATAGTTTAGCTCAGATGTGTTGCAATGTTCTCGAAACGGCCATAATTTCATGGTAACATAGTGTAGGGTGTCCACCCACTCTGCTTTGTTGATGCAACTGCACCGCCCACAACCGCAAGACCCTCCTGCACAACGCATCACCCGGGGCAAACTACCTGCCCTCCAGGACACCTACAGCACCCGATGTCACAGGAAAGCCAAAAAGATCTTCAAGGACAACCACCACCCGAGACACTGCCTGTTCACCCTGTTACCACCCAAAAGGTGAGGTCAGTACAGGTGCATCAAAGCTGGTACCGAGAGACTGAAAAACGGCTTCTATCTCAAGGCCATCAGACTGTTTAACAGCCATCACTAACACAGAGAGGCTGCTGCCTACATACAGACTTGAAATCACTGGCCACTTTAATAAATGGATCACTAGTCACTTTAATAATGCCACTTGAATAAATGTTTACATAAGTTGCATTACTCATCTCATAAGGAGATAACATAATGAGAGAAAAAGTGCTGATGCAGAACCACATTTCAGAATTGCACCTATTCTAGTAGAATATCTCCCCTTGAAAAATACAAATAATATACATTTTGAGGGAAATTGATCCACGGACCTACAAAAAGGGCCACCAGTTGCCCATTCCTGCTCTATATTGACAATGACTTTGTAGGCATGCTAGCACTGGGTTCCCCAACTTGTTCATGTTGAGGCCCCGTAAATAACAATATCAGGCTTATACCTGATTGTGATTTTACCTAACAGAAGTCTTGACATTTTAGTTATTTCTGTCACTTTGCTGAATAACCTGAAAGCCCCATGCGGATCTCCAGGAGCCCATAAACCCCAGATTGGGAACCCCTGTACTGGTCTGTGTGGCTTGGGATTTCCTTGAGGTAAACCTATTTCTCCTAGTTATCAATTAGTGGGCTCAGTTTGTTTGCAATGAGCCAAGACAAACAAAATGGCTACCTTCACAACAAGCAGTGCAGTTTAAAGCTGCTTTAACTTTTTCTGGGACCCAATCAAATTCACATAAAATGTGAGTTAAAGATCTGTCATTCTCATTGAAAGCAAGTCTAAGAAGTGGTAGATCTTTTCTTTATGCTCTATTTATGTTTCCCTTAAGTTTAGTTTTTGCATCGCTTACTTTCATTTTTGTAAACCAGCTTTAGAACAGCTGAAAATACAATATTTTTGGTTATTGAAAATATATTTCACAGCGGTTTATATGGTACAATGATTCTCTACACTATATGTTGCTTGTTTTGTCACAAACTGAAATTCGGCGAGGTACTAGAATTATAATCCATTGCACCTTTAAGCAATGGATTATATTGGCTTGACAAGGCAATAGGGCATCTCAAATTACTGTGGAAAGACCCTATATATATAATTCAACAAACACTGATGAAAGGATATTTGTTATTTTGTATCTCAAAAATGGCCTAGAGTCACATTGTGATAATGCTTCAGGGAACGTTGCCTATTGAGTGGAGTCAATAAATTAATATTTAACTAACTGGACACATTGTAATTCTTAGGATGCCCAGTACAAAGTGTCCATATGGTATCCTGACCCATATTGCTGATTTCCACACCTGGTCATGAACAACACTTGCCAATTGATGAGAAGAACCGCCAGATAGCAATATAGCTAACGTTAGCTAGTATTTCATGCCCAGTTCCATCTTGCTAGCGGTTAGACTAACCGCTAGCTAATTACAGTAACTAGCAAACTAGACAAATTAGTTAACGTTAGCTATGATGCTTTCAACATGCATGTTGGGACAATCAGCTGCTATTCATTGATAACTCATAAATTACACTGACATGATTGTCGTCGGGCATGAACGATAATAGCTGCGATTCAACCAGTAATTGTATTTTGACATTGTGCTTGAAACACAGCTGGCACAATAATAAACAGACTGACTCGCCTAAATTACTGGAACGATATTGCACAATGCACCTGAAACGTAATGCACTAACTGATGTTACTAGGCTAGCTACCAGCTAACTAGTTACCTTACTAGAAGGTCAACTCGACATTATTAGCAGTAAAGACTTGTCAGGGAGCTGCAGGAATAGCTAGCTAGCTAGCAAGCACTGGTTAATGTTCAGGAAAGGCTGTGTACGCTGCCAACCAGTCGTTTGAAATTATTCTCCTCCCTAGCTCACTGTTATTTTACAAATTAATGGGCATATGGTGTGCCCCCTCCTTATTAAATGGGCCTGTTACTAACTACCCCACTCACAAAAATGGCTCCCCCCCTCCCTTCAGAGTTGGGCCCTCCCCTCCTCAGTAGTATCTTACCTCGGAATTTCAGTTCGTGCTGTGGCTCCAAGAGCAGGACCTGATCTTGTCTGGCCATGACCCAGCGGTTCCAAGGGGATAGCTCAATGTAAACCGTTTCCGTAGATTACTCCTGTTGTGGTGATGTTAGCTAGTGTTATCGTTAGAGTTAGTATTATGCTAATTAGCTATGCGATTATCCTGTCCCCCGGTCAGTGCAAATAGCCAGGGAGCTACTAGCGGCGGTTGTGATGCAGCAAGAAAGGAGTGAGAGAGAGGCTTTGTGCAACGTCACAGCCCCTGCATAGCCACTCAACGAGGAGTGAAGAGGTGATGCGAGACGGAGTCCGGGCAAAGCTTGGGAGTTGGGACACCTAAGCCTGGGAGGGAGGGACAGGTGTCTCATGGTCATCAATCTTTCTCAGGACCTTCTTATGTATCATGTTATCACAGTGTTATGGCCGCTTATAATTAATGCCATACATCATGCATTTCTAACGACCTATAATGGCATTCCTGTTAATCCTGTATAGTTTCAGACAAGTGCAAATTGACAACAATTTAAAAAATCACTTTGATAAAGTATTTACCCAATAAAAGGATATACATTTATGTTTCTGTAAACCATATCTGCAAAAGTGGGAAAAGTGCCAGTCCCAATACACAGCCCTATGGTGCACCTATTCATGTATCACCCTTCACAATGTCCCTTTATAACATAAATGTGACACACAGGTTTACTTGAAATAACTAACCTGATTGACCCGTGTTGGTGTGTTGAGAGGTTGTCAGGTGAACGTTCAGCATCCTCAGCACTATTCAAAGTGCAGCATGGAATCCTATCCCAGTGATACACATGCCTGAAGAGTCATGTATTAAATATATATATACACACATATATATATATATATATATAAATAACCAAAAGGCTAACTGCCAGTGGCGCAAGAGGACCAATTACATAACACCACTTTATCTCCCTGACTCACATAAGCACACAGCCTCCAAGGTACCTCTGGTCCAGGTCGTACCTGTACCTCTTAACTTAGAAGAGGAATGTGCACCAACACCCTGGACCAGAGGTATTCACAGCCCAGCCCAGCAGACAGTATCCCACTCACACACAAATTCCTTCAATATGTTTTTATTTATTAGTAAACTGCTTGACAATTCCCTTTTAGACATTCAACAAAACAATGCTAACATGTTTCAGACTTTTTTTTTTGGTTATTGTTTACAGTCATTATGACAAGTATGAAAGCTAAATATGACAAAGTAGTGGTGGAGTTACTATACATGTGTAGATCTATGCCTGGTCTAGCATCTCCGACAATGTAACATACATTATATTCAATCTTACAGGCTAAATAGTCATTGATTTTTAAAATAGTCATTGATTTGTGTGCATGTTTGGTGGCATCTACATCGAATAAGACAATTCACATAATGTGTTGCTGCAAAATCTCTCAGGACCAGCCTAAGACTGTTGGTATTTTTCCCAAAAAATTATTTATGCAACTGGTTGTCTTTCTATGATAGGCCCTTAGCACTCCAATGCCAAATATGTCAAATTCAGTAACTTTATCTTTTCACACACCAGACATAAATGAGTACACCTAGACATTACACTGTTATTTATGTTACAAATATCTACATTTCCAACTGTTAAGCATTCGAACAAATGTGAGCAATGCAATTGTGATGTGTGTTATTGAAATTACATTTTAAAATGTCACAGAGAAGAAGCTGCCTCATCTTCTACAAAGATAGAGAGCAAAATAAAAAGTCATACTGTAAAATAATGATTGCTGGAATACAAAAGGCATATGATGCAATGCCATTACAAAGGCTATGAAAAAAAAAGAAAATGATTTACTCAAACAAACAGTACAAGACGTATTGGAACTTGTCTGGTTAATATTTTTTCAGATAAGTTTGCTGCAGAAAAATGTCAGCAAAATAAATCAGTAATAATATACCTAAAAAGGTAAGGTACACAAATATTTCATCTGAAAGTGCAGTTGTAAAGTACCAGAAATACATTTCCCTTTTTAATAAATGCACTGTCCTGGCTAACTACGATATCATTTCAAGTGGAAATCATTGAGGAACACTTAAAAACGCCACAACCATAAAAACATTGTATTTTTAAAGGCCTTTTGAATAATTGATGATCAGAAGCTCAAAACTTAATCAATCACTAAAAGTAACATGTAAGCATATTATAGCTCGTCACCAAGCTCAGGACCCTGGGACTGAACACCTCCCTATGCAACTGGATCCTGGACTTCCTGACAGACCGACATCAGGTGGTGAGGGTAGGCAACAACACAGTCAACAAGCTGACCCTCAACACAGGGGCCCCCCAAACTGTGTGTGCTTAGCCCCCTCCTGTACTCATAGTTCGCCTCCAACTCCATCATCAAGTTTGGTAACGACACGACGGTGGTCTGCCTGATCACCAATGACGATGAGACAGCCTACAGCAGCGCTTCCCAAACTCGGTCCTCAAGACCCCAAGGGGTGTACATTCTGTTTTTTCCCTAACACTACACAGCTGATTGAAATGATCAAAACTTGATTATTAAAATAATCAACTAATCAGCTATGCAGTGCTAGGGCAAAAAACTAAACTTGCACCCCTTGGGGTCCCGAGGACCGCATTTGGGAAACCCTACAGGGAAGAGGTCAGCACAACAACCTCTCCCTAAATGTCAGCAAGACCAATGAGCTGATCTTGGAATCCCTCCAACGGGGCTGCAGTGAAGAGGGTCAAGAGCTTCAAGTTCCTCTGTGTCTACATCACTGAAGACTTATCATTGTCTTCATACAACAGCATAGTCGTAAAGAAGGCACGGCAGTGCCTCTTCTCCCTCTGGAGGCGGAAATGATTTGGCATGGCCCATCAGATCCTTAGGAACTTTTACAGCTACACCAACGAGAACATCCTGACTGGTGGTACCACTGTCTGATATAGCAACTACAACGCCCTCGACCGGAAGGCCCCACAGAGGGTGGTACGGACAGTTCCACCTCATCATTGTGGGTGAGCTCCCAGCCATCCAGGACATACATGCCAGGCGGTGACTGAGTAGAAGATACTGGTGTATCAAGGCTCAGACAAACAGACTCATCAGCCCCTGGCCATGTGGTTTCTTAATTACACTGAACAAAAATATAAACGTAACATGTAAAGTGTTGGTCCCATGTTTCATGGGCTGAAATAAAAGATCCCAGATTTTCCATATAAACTTTTAGTGTGTATCTCAAATTTTGTGCAGAAATTTGTCTACATTCCGGTTAGTGAGCATTTCTCATTTACTAAAATAATCCATCCACCTGACAGGTGTGCATATCAAGAAGCTGATTAAACAGCATTATCATTACACAAGTGCAACTTGTTCTGGGGACAAAAGGCCACTAAAATGTGCAGTTTTGTCAAAACACAATGCCACAGATGTCTCAAATTGAGGGAGCTTGCAATTGGCATGCTGACTGCGGGGATATACACCAGAGCTGTTGCCAGAGAATTTAATGTTAATTTCAGTACCATATGCCGCCTCCATTTTAGAGAATTTGGCAGTACGTCCAACCGGCCTCAACCACAGACCACGTGTTATCACGTCAGCCCAGGTACTCCACATCCGGCTTCTTCCCGTGTGGGATCGACTGAGGAGTATTGCTGTCTGCAATACAGCACTTTTGTGGGGAAAAAGAAAAACTCATTCCGATTGGCTGGACCTGGTTCCCAAGTGGGTGGGTCTATGCCCTCCCAAGCTCACCCATGGCTGTGTCGCTAAGCAGTTATGTGAAATCCATAGATTAGGGCCTAATACATTTATTTCAATTGACTGATTTCCTTATGAACTGCAACTCAGTAAAATCGTTGCGTTTATATTTTTTGTTCAGTATATACACACACACAAAAAATGAGTTATACTATTTTGATATTGATTACTGCACTGTTTGGTAGAGCGTGCAAGTCAAGCATTTCACTGTACTTGTGCATGTGACAATAAAACTTGAACCTAGATCTTCTCAATACCTAAAAATTCTTGTCACATTTTAGTAACCCTTGCCATAAAGACAATTATTGCACTGACATGGTTGTCAAAAAATGTTTTATCCTGAAGAACATTACAGTCAACCCTGCTATTAACACACCTTCCCATCAACACTGATTATAATGGAAAGGACAAAATACTCTTTAAGACAACTTCACCTCAAGAGACCCACCCTGAAACACAATTATCCCTCCTATCCCTTAAACAGTGTGCAATTGTGTACTCCTCCCCGCTCATTTAAAAGCATTGGGTTAGATTGGTGTCCACTGAATACAGAGAGTTTTTCCATCATATTTCTTAAACCAGTCGTTTCCTTTAAATCAATGAAAGGAAGTGAACAAATGCACACATTACGATAAAGGACAGACAATTCAGACGGCAGGCTGGCCAGTCCACAGCTAGGAGGCAGGCTGGCCAGTCCTCAGCTAGAGGCAGGCTGGCCAGTCCTCAGCTAGAGGCAGGCTGGCCAGTCCACAGCTAGAGGCAGGCTGGCCAGTCCTCAGCTAGAGGCAGGCTGGCCAGTCCACAGCTAGGAGGCAGGCTGGCCAGTCCACAGCTAGGAGGCAGGCTGGCCAGTCCACAGCTAGGAGGCAGGCTGGCCAGTCCACAGCTAGGAGGCAGGCTGGCCAGTCCTCAGCTAGGAGGCAGGCAGGCTGGCCAGTCCTCAGCTAGAGGCAGGCTGGCCAGTCCTCAGCTAGAGGCAGGCTGGCCAGTCCTCAGCTAGAGGCAGGCTGGCCAGTCCTCAGCTAGAGGCAGGCTGGCCAGTCCACAGCTAGGAGGCAGGCTGGCCAGTCCTCAGCTAGAGGCAGGCTGGCCAGTCCTCAGCTAGAGGCAGGCTGGCCAGTCCTCAACTGGTGTTAAATGTGGCCCATTCACGTGTTTTCGGCAAGAGAGAAAGACACTAGGAGAAAATCAAAAGGGGAACAACTACATGGATCACTCTATGCTAGGCATTATCCCTAAATTGCCTATCAAATGGCAATAGGTCAGGAACTAAAATGTGAGACTTTACATTACTGTACTACACAAAGGAGCAATTTAAGACAGAGTGAACACATTGCTCAGTGTTCCTTCATCGCTTCTCTTTGTATTTTTGGACAAGGTGTTCCAGATGCACACCACATTCAAGCTTTCCTTAATTGCTTGCTTCACAGCGTAGTGAAGGCAGCCAGCAGCAGAAAGAAGGAGCAAGGGGAACGAATGAAACAGGTCCCCGGAGTAGAGCACATCATTTGGAATTGAAAAGAGTGCACGGTTCATCAGCGGGTCAGCATGTCAATGGAAAGCTGTGCCTGGTTCTCTGCGGGAAACCTTTTCTTTAGAAAGATCTAAAGACTGTCGACTTGTTCTTCTTAGAACAAGTCCAGTTTCCAGATATGGTCCTTTTTTATCTCTGGCCAGGTAGTAAAACTATGTTGGATGTGCGAGCCAGTGCTTATTCTGTAAAGGAATGAGAAAAGAACGATGATTTTTCTTTAAATTTTATGGGACAATTAAAGAATTGGCAGGACCTCACAAAATCACTCTCCTGTAAAACGGTCATAACAAAAAAAAAGTGAGAGATCGCAGACGGACGGGGGTTGCCAACTAACACAAACAGTTCAAATGCCATTTCAAAAACATTGAAACGCAATGAACACTGTAAAAGGGCTGGCAGTATACTCCAAGCACTCCAGGGAAATTCATTTACAGAATTTCAGCGATTGGCTAAATAAAAAAATAAAAATGTTTTACCTTTATTTAACTAGGCAAGTCAGATAAAGAACAAATTCTTATTTTCAATGACGGCCTAGGAACAGTGGGTTAACTGCCTGTTCAGGGGCAGAACGACAGATTTGTCAGCTCGGGGGGTTTGAACTTGCAACCTTCCGGTTACTAGTCCAACGCTCTAACCACTAGGCCACCCTCCCGCCCCAACTATTAAAGTGGAAAACGTTAGCAGTTATAACCGCACACTTGCTGACTGCCAGTCTTGTCAGCACTCAAACAGCCTGGCCCTCTAAGAGACGAGGCCTCAATGTAGAAGAGAGCAATAAAATGACTCCTTTTCGGTGGTAACCATCAACCAGCCAAGTTAAAATCCCCTTTATCAAACACATTTTCCCTCCAAAGTGTCAAGGCTAAAGCAGTCACTGAGAGACACAACGATATTGATGAGCACTGAAATTGTAATGGAGAAACAATATGACAGAAGCTTTTTCTGTCATATTGTTTCTCCATTACAATTTCAGTGCTCATCAATATCGTTGTGTCTCTCAGTGACTGCTTTAGCCTTGACACTTTGGAGGGAAAATGTTACCCACATTACCCCCATTAGGGATCAAGCAGTTTGGCAAACACCTGCCTTGGCCCTGTGCCGCAAAGCACTGTGTGAAGGTCCTTAAAATGTAACAGACTACACAACTATACTTCCCATCATGCACCTGACTTATCTACCTGGTTCACAAGAGTTAGAGTTGGGGATGTTTCTTCTTAAATTTGGGAAGAAAAATAAAATCCAACAATGACTTCTTTTACACTAGCACAATTTAACAAATAGAACATTCGTGTAGAGTGGACAAATCATTAGGAATACCTACTCTTTCCATGACAGAGAATGACCAAGTTATCCCTTATTGATGTCACCTGTTAAATCCACTTCAATCAGTGTAGATGAAGGGAAGCAGACAGGTTAAAGAAGGACTTTTAAGCCTTGAGACATGGATTGTCTATGTGTGCCACAGTAGAGGCTGCTGAGGGGAAAATGGCTCATAATAATGTCTGGAATGGAGCTAATGGAATGGCATCAAAGACCTGGAGACCATGTGTTTAATGTACATGATACCATTCCACTGACTCCGCTCCAGTTATTACCATGAGCCTGTTCTTCTTAAATTAAGGTGCCACCAACATCCTGTGGTGTGCCATTCAGAGGGTGAATGGGCAAGAGAAAAGATTGAAGTGGCTTGAACAGGGTATGGTAGTAGGTACCAGGCGCACCGGTTTGTGTCAAGAACTGCAACATTGCTGGGTTTTTCACGCTCAACAGTTTCCCGTGTGTATCAATAACTGTCCACCACCCAAAGGACATCCAGCCAACTTGACACAACTGTGGGAAGCATTGAAGTCAACATGGGCCAGCATCCCTGTGAAACGCTTCCGACGCCTTGTAGAGTCCATGCCCCAACGAAACGAGGCTGACAACTCAATATTAGGAAGGTGTTCTTAATGTTTTGTACAGTCGCTGTATAAGGTGCACTACTTTTGACCAGAGCCACATAGGAATCTGGTGCCATAGGCTTGGACGAGCCACAGATCTGGAAAACGGGAGGATGAAGTGAACACAGCAAGGAGGGGGGTGAGACTGCCATGGACCTACTTGGCGATCCTAAAGGATAGCTGCCATAGACCTACTTGGCGATCCTAAAGGATAGCTGCCATAGACCTACCTGGCGATCCTAAAGGATAGCTGCCATAGACCTACCTGGCGATCCTAAAGGATAGCTGCCATAGACCTACCTGGCGAACCTAAAGGATAGCTGCCATAGACCTACCTGGCGAACCTAAAGGATAGCTGCCATAGACCTACCTGGCGATCCTAAAGGATAGCTGCCATAGACCTACCTGGCGATCCTAAAGGATAGCTGCCATAGACCTACCTGGCGATCCTAAAGGATAGCTGCCATAGACCTACCTGGCGATCCTAAAGGATAGCTGCCATAGACCTACCTGGCGAACCTAAAGGATAGCTGCCATAGACCTACTTGGCGATCCTAAAGGATAGCTGCCATAGACCTACTTGGCGATCCTAAAGGATAGCTGCCATATACCTACTTGGCGATCCTAAAGGATAGCTGCCATATACCTACTTGGCGATCCTAAAGGATAGCTGCCATAGACCTACTTGGCGATCCTAAAGGATAGCTGCCATAGACCTACTTGGCGAACCTAAAGGATAGCTGCCATAGACCTACTTGGCGATCCTAAAGGATAGCTGCCATAGACCTACTTGGCGATCCTAAAGGACAGCTGCCATAGACCTACTTGGCGAACCTAAAGGACAGCTGCCATAGACCTACTTGGCGATCCTAAAGGACAGCTGCCATAGACCTACTTGGCGATCCTAAAGGACAGCTGCCATAGACCTACTTGGCGATCCTAAAGGACAGCTGCCATAGACCTACTTGGCGATCCTAAAGGACAGCTGCCATAGACCTACTTGGCGATCCTAAAGGATAGCTGCCATAGACCTACTTGGCGATCCTAAAGGATAGCTGCCATAGACCTACTTGGCGATCCTAAAGGATAGCTGCCATAGACCTACTTGGCGAACCTAAAGGCTAAATACTGAGATCCAATTTATGCTTAATCCAAAAATGTAGTCGGATTCACCGTAAGGATGGTGTGACTCAATTCAGCTCCACACCACATCGCTGTGCGCATCTCAGATTTTGTAACAATACAGAGTGCTCCGTATAACTCCGCAGTGACATGATTGGTTGACGGTAGGAGTGGGCGGGAGGTCCTGCATAAACACAAACTCACTACCTTGACAACTTCCTTCACAACAGCTCTGTGCTGCTTGGTTAAGAGCAAGAATAATAAAATGCCCTGACTTCTGCAGAGGTCATATCACTGTAAATGCTGCACGACAAATACAGCGCCTTTAAAGGCTGTGGACTTCATTTGAACCTTTTGGGCTCCGGATAGGCATTAACAACACAAGACTACAGCTTCACAATAACTGAGCCAAAGTTAGCCGCATAGAACGATGAGATATGGTCATATATCCCAGTGAACTGTAATTTGCTCGGCTGCTCTCTCTTTACAGTGTAGCATTAGACGCAGGACGCAATGGCGGTAGTAATCAGGGTTTCCTGATGGAGGAGTGGAATTTACAGCTCCCAGGTCTCTGTGACGCAGGTCTGTGGTTAGGGGGGGATTATGGAGGCTGCAAGCAGAGAAGGGTCAGGGGTCAAGGGTCAATGTGGGGACTACGGTCAGGAATCACTGGCAGCATCAGCAGCAGGTCCGGGTTCGGGTCTCTGAGGGCCGCCGGCGCAGTTTGAAGCCATTCCCTGCAGCCCCTCCCCCTGCATCTAGGACAGGGATCCGTTGACCTGCAGGCGGGAACAAAATGTGCAAGAGGGACAAAAAAAAACAAAGTTACACCCAGAAACCATTGGTTAAAATAGGAACATCAGCAAAAGCTCACACAATATTGCTTGGTACACTTAAATAAACAGACAATAACAACAGACAATTTCAGCCATTGTACACCACTAGTAATAAACATGGTATACCATAAAGCATATATTTGGCCTAAAAGATTGGATGCCTCCAAAAGCTAGTGAAAAAAAAACACAAAAAAAACACACTTACTTATCTCTATAAAGACCTCATTGATGTTAATGGCGTTCTTGGCGCTGGTCTCCACAAAGATGGCGTGGATGGAGTCAGCGTAGTCCTTGGCATCCTTCTCCGAGACCTCCCTATAAAGACGGGTGTGTTCAAGTCTTAACCAGTAACAGACGGGGAAGGGGGTTCTACTAAGCTATGTGCAATTGTTTTAAGAAGATCATACCAAGGATCATTTAGCTATTTGATTTAGTATTTTAAGACCACTCGAAGTATCGAAAAAAATATATACAAAATATTTGTTTGTGTCTTGCTGCTATTAGCCCATTCGAACGCATTGAATAACAGATAGTCCTTACTGCTATTAGCCCATACGAACGCATTGAATAACAGATAGGCCTTACTGCTATTAGCCCATAGAAACACATTGAATAACAGATAGGCCTTACTGCTATTAGCCCATAGAAACACATTGAATAACAGATAGGCCTTACTGCTATTAGCCCATAGAAACACATTGAATAACAGATAGTCCATACTGCTATTAGCCCATAGAAACACATTGAATAACAGATAGTCCTTACTGCTATTAGCCCATATGAACGCATTGAATAACAGATAGTCCTTACTGCTATTAGCCCATACGAATGCATTGAATAACAGATTCACTACATGGAACAACAGATAGTCCCCCAAAAAATCAAATGGAAGTTTGTTCTGAAGTCTCTGTCCCTTATCTGAGAGATATAAGAAAGACCAGGAAACATTTAAAACATTTTTACATGCATTTAACCCCTTATTTTCTTGGCACTAAACAGTCTCCATATGCTAATAAAGGTCCTCTGAGTACATTAAAAAAGGTTTGATATACAGTACCAGTCAAAAGTTTGGACACATCTACTCATTCAAGGGTTTTTCTTTATTTTTTACTATTTTCTACATTGTAGACATCAAAACTATGAAATAACACATATGGATTCATGTAGTAACCAACATAAGTGTTAAACAAATCTAAATATATTTTATATTTGAGATTCTTCAAAATAGCCACCCAATGCCTTGACAGCTTTGCACACTCTTGAGATACATCCAATGCAAAAACAAATATCTCTAGCTTAAACAGAAAGCTTTTAAATGGGGATTTTTATGGGTGCAGCTCAATACTGGGGAGACATGAGCCAAGAATTCACGTCAGCCTGTCCAGTTGTTTCACATCAGTGCAGATGAGAAAGAGGAGGCACGAGGACACACCCCTTCAAACATGAGACGAACCCAACAGGGAGATGAACAGAGAATGGGACCCAAGGTGGCACCACCCCACCAGTATCACAGTGCTCATCTCTGCTAGACTTCTTCCCCCAGTGCTACTGTTCTGTCATTCAATCCAGCTAATGCTCATCTTATTACAGTGGACTACATGGAGGCGAACAAGCATCGTATGCTCCCGAGTCCACTCCCGACTGCAAACAATAGCATATCCATGTTTCTCTTTTTCAACCAGACCTGTGCTGTATAACATTTCCATGTACAGTCATGTCTAACAACTGCTTAGATTGTCAATTAAGACTAATACTAATGGATGGTAGATGGGAAAAAATGTCATCGATTTTCAAGCATCAGTTCTCTCCATTGCTTCAGTGCAAATTAAGCTACTCTAGTAGTTAAAGTCCTCTCATCTAAAGCCAGCATGTTTGAGTGACATTAGATAAACTGGGAGAAGTGTATCTCCAGCTTGTTACCGTTCCTCGGTACGTTCAAATTGTTGGAGCCGAAAGTTTCAAGATACACGCTTGGCTCGGCCGATGACGTCCCTTGCACAAACAAAGCGTGGAATGAGTCCTTTAACTTTCATTAGAAAATGTAGCACAACCAAATCTCGTGTCAATAATTCAGCGATTCGTCTGGTAAAATGAGAGTATGGAAGCCATGCTGCTGATTTGTAACAATAAACCAGTGTCTGTGTCCCAAATGACACCCTATTCCCTATATAGTGCACTACTTTTGACCAGGACCCTGGTCCAAAGTAGTGCACTATATATGGAATATGGTGCCATTTGGAACGCAACCTTGTCTTCCTGGGGGGACATGAGGGATTTATTTACCTGGCATCGGATAGGTCACACTTGTTGCCAGCGATGGCTACCACGATGTTGGGCGGGCCGTGTTGACGAAGCTCCTTCACCCAGTTCTTTAACGTCTGGAACGAGTCCTGAGAAACAACGGTTCGAGCCATTCTTACTAACTTTATAGTATACAGTATATAGGCCTAGTAAACATCTTATATTGTAAGATGTCAGAGTTTGAGAAAATGTTATGCAACGCATGACTGTGTGGGAGTATGTGGTTTAAACATTCATGAAAAACATAGGCGATGTAAACATGATATGCAGACAAATGGGTGTGCCTCTCTCCACATGGAATGTGAGTGGCCAGTATCAGATGTTTACTGAACATGCCTACATTGGACTCAGTGACCAGTGGGCCCCCATAGTTGCCTACAGTTGACAGCAGAATTCTGTGCATGGATACCTGTGTTTTGCAAAAGGTCAATCTATTTAGAGATTTTTTTTCTGTGGTAAAAAATATATAATTTAGCAAAATTACATCACAGGAAAAGAGTGGTACAGTGTCCTTTTAAACATTTGAGGAAAAAAACAACAACTAAACAAATGTTATATCACAGCATGTTACCAGAGGGAAAACTTTACCTCTTTAGTGATGTCATAAACAATGATGGCTGCCGCAGAGCCTCTGTAGTACATTGGCGCCAACGCACGGAACTATGGGAAAGCAGAGAGAAGTGGAGAAAGAGCACGGTGAGTAATGGACTGCAACCATTCTTCAGATAAAGAGGCTGTCCCTCTGGACAGAGAAGATAGTTGGTTTTCTAAAGCTTTCAACAGGGATTTATCTACAGCCAAACCGGTTGCACTGTTATAGTGAGGTCAAGGGGCCATGTATGCATTTGTGGTAGTGTAGATCATAATTAAAGTAACAGTACATGACTTATCCTAAGAGATGCTATGCTTTAAAGAAACAGTCACAGACATTTTTGGCTCATCTTCAAGGATTGTGTATCTAGATCGCTCGTAATTGTTGATTTAGGACATCCATGAGAAAATCAAAGGCTACCAAAATAGCATTGCAATCCGTTCTACCGCCCGTTTCCAAAATATTACACAGTCAAACTACCCAATCTTTATTAAGCCGTATACGGTTACATTTCGTCACCGTTACGTAACTTACTTCACTTTCCGTTTTACCTGAACGTGTTACGAGATAAAACATCCAACTCAAAAAGAGAAACGATGGACCTTTTTGAAAACCCCAAAAGGAATTCTGTTCCAAGCCTATATGCCAAGTGGCTTTCGTTACATGGGAAGTATGACAAGCCTTTCCATCGAGGGCTCACATGTGGTAAGCATCAGGATAAAGAGGAGCACAATGTGTCAAAGGCAGTTAGCCATTTCATATTAATGGAGAACTATACATTTGGTCTTCACCCAGCAGATCACAAATCCCTGCATAATAAAAACAAGCTGAGTTTACAGCGTTCCCCATTCCATTGTTGGGGGGGGTTGCCTGATGTTTGCCAGTTCTCCATTTCTTCTGGTATAATATTTTCCAAAAGCTTATGAGTCCTGGCTTGAAAATGCCAACGCAATTAGCATATGCCTGTGTTCATAGAACTCTAAATCAAATGCATATTTCAGACCTTTCCTTCCACTGGATGGGTAAATGCAAAAGGTCTCTGCGATGACTGTTTTTAAACCTGTTGTCAAGCTTAAGGATAGTTCACCTAACTATTGGACGAGGAGAGACAGCGATCCATACTTTGGTTTCATTTACCTAGCTGCTGTTACCAAATGCGAACCTAAGCATTCTTGTCCAAATAACAAATCCAATATCTCTAAAATGTGCAGGCTACAGCCTGAAATTACCTGCAGAAAAGTATCTTCATTCACAATCAATTTCAGACTCACTCTTTCAAATTATGTGAACACAAGTATTTTGATATTGTTGAAAAGGCATGCAGCATATGTTTGATTTGATATGATTGTTATCACGTATACTGAGAAGTAACAATGAATGGTATTCAGACCATCTACTGTATGAAGAAAAACAAAAAAACAAGTGGAAGGTAACACACCTGTCATAAGTTAGGCTACCATTTAGGCTAGATCCTTCTACATCTTAGGATAATCTACCACACAAATATTCTAACATAATTAGCATATTTAACCATGAAAGGAATAATAGGCATGTAATCTATTAGCTAATGAAATAAAGAGATTAGCTTTAAAACAAACAGGAGTGATCCCAGTCAAACATTGACTTGGCACGACCTGGGCCAATTCTCATTTTCCTTTACGATAAAAAGGAATAAACTATCCCAGCTTGGAATGACACGGTTACCTCAGGAAAAGCACACATTCCTTGCAATTATAGTTGTTACTGGCCCCGAGACTACCGGAGGGAGTCCAACTTGGGATACTTGGCAGATGGCGGAAAGGGATGCTGCCTGTCTGACTGGCTAGCGATGTGTAGCTAGACGCAGTACAGCCAGTCTTGTGTGGTCCCCTTCCAAAGTGTATCCAGAGAGCATTTTCACAGTGAGGGCTAGAATCCACAACGCATCTCAAAGTAGGAGTGCTGATCTAGGATCAGGTCCCAACCTGTCCATATAATGTTATTTCATTATGATAGAAAAAGGTGAAACTTCCTACTTCGAGAGGCTTTGTTGATACGGGCCCAGACATCCGGCCACACCAGAGCTGTAAAAATTCAAATAAAAAAAGCGGCCCTTATTTTGCTAAACGTGTGTGGATGAATTACTGAAATTATGAGCCTGGCACCCAATGAAAGGTGCCCGTCCATGCATGAGAAAAGGGGAGACCCAGCTTCTTCTCTGTGCAGCAGCAGGGTGAGATGGGAGGTCTCTGGACAGGGGTGTTGACAAGCACAGGTAAGATGATGCACCCGTCAGGCCATCAGAGGGTGCATCATTACAGCTCTAATCACAGCTCTCTCTCATTCCACCGGCTTCTACTAAATCTCTCAACCGAACTCCAATACTGTTATTTACACAAACTGGTTCTGATGACCACAACTTCTCCAGAGGCGATCAGCATCAAAACAAGGCAGCTGCAGATTTACAATGAAGGAAGACAACAGCGAAGCAGGCCAGAAATGTTCTCATCTTCTCGCTCACAGCCGTGGAACACTGGGAGAGACTGAGTGAGTGTGTGCGAGAGAGTCCCAAATCCCTTCCTTTTGGCTCTACCCTCTGAGTAGATCTGAACGTCTCAGCAATATGGTGTGGGCTTCACCACTACCCTGAATATACCTATGCAGAGAGAGAGCAGGAGAGCTGGCAGGGAGAGTGGCTGTGGATCAATTGGAACTAGGGAGCAGGCAGAGAAAGTGTCTTATCTTAAGGGAAAATCAAATGTAAGCGTTGTTTCAGGCCAAGCCCTCAGACAAGCTCAAAGAACAGAAGAAAAAACCCTGTTTTATCTCACCACCCCTCTTTAGAACACAACACAGAGGAACAGACCATTATCTCGCCACCCCTCTCCAGAACACAACACAGAGGAACAGACCATTATCTCGCCACCCCTCTCCAGAACACAACACAGAGGAACAGACTAGAGGTCGGCCGATTATGATTTTTCAACGCAGATACCGATTATTGGAGGCCCAAAAAACCCGCTACCGATTAAATCGGCCGATTTAAAAAAATGTATTTGTAATAATGACAATTACAACAATACTGAACACTTATTTTAACTTAATATAATACATCAATAAAATCAATTTAGCCTCAAATAAAATGAAACATGTTCAATTTGGTTTAAATAATGCAAAAACAAAGTGTTGGAGAAGAAAGTAAAAGTGCAATATGTGCCATGTAAAAAAGCTAACATTTAAGTTCCTTGCTCAGAACATGAGAACATATGAAAGCTGGTGGTTCCTTTTAACAGGAGTCTTCAATATTCCCAGGTAAGAAGTTTTAGGTCGTAGTTATTATAGGAATTATAGGACAATTTCTCTCTATACGACTTGTATTTCATATACCTTTGCCTATAACAACATCCAATAGTCACTTTAGTATTGCCAGTGTAACAGTATAGCTTCCGTCCTTCTCCTCGCCCCTACCTGGGCTCGAAACAGGAACACATCGACAACAGCCACCCTCGAAGCAGCGTTACCCATCGCTCCACAAAAGCCGCGGCAGCCCTTGCAGGGCAAGGGGAACAACCACTTCAAGTCTCAGAGCGAGTGACGTTTGAAACGCTATTAGCGCGCACCCCGCTAGCTAGCCATTTCACATCACATCGTTACACCAGCCTAATCTCGGGAGTTGATGTCATAAACTTGAAATCATAAACAGCTCAATGCTTGAAGCACAGCGACAAGCTGCTGGAAAAACCCACTAAAGTGCTGTTTGAATGAATGCTTACGAGCCTGCTGGTGCCTACCATCGCTCAGTCAGACTGCTCTATCAAATCATAGACTTCATTATAACATAATAACACACAGAAATACGAGCCAGGTCATTAATATGGTCGAATCCAGAAACTATCATCTCGAAAACAAGACGTTTATTCTTTCAGTGAAATACCGAACCGTTACGTATTTTATCTAACGGGTGGCATCTAAATATTCCTGTTACATTGCACAACCTTCAATGTTATGTCATAATTACGTAAAATTCTGGCAAATTAGGTGGCCCAAACTGTTGCATATACAGAGACTGCATGCAATGAACGCAAGAGAAGTGACACAATTTCACCTGGTTAATATTGCCTGCTAACCTGGATTTCTTTTAGCAAAATATGCCTTTTTAAAAATATATACTACTGTGTATAGATTTTAAGAAAGGCATTGATGTTTATGGTTAGGTATAGTCGTGCAACAATAGTGCTTTTTTAAAATCATCCCCCGTTTGGCGAAGTTGGCTGTCTTTGTTAGGAAGAAATAGTCTTCAGAGTTCGCAACGAGCCGGGTTAGCAGGCCATATTCACTAAACATGCAGGTTAAAAAATATATACTTGTGTATTGATTTTAAGAAAGGCATTGATGTTTATGGTTAGGTACACATTGGAGCAAGACAGTCCTTTAACACGAATACGCACCGCATCGATTATATGCAACGCAGGACACGCTAGATAAACTTGTGGAGTGCAATGTAATCAGGTGGTTAGAGCATTGGAATAGTTAACTGTAAGGTTGCAAGATTGAATCCCCGAGCTGACAAGGTAAAAATCTGTCATTCTGCCCCTGAACAAGGCAGTTAACCCACTGTTCCTAAGCAGTCATTGAAAATAAGAATGTGTTCTTAACTGACTTGCCTAGTTAAATAAAGGATAAATAAAAGGTGTAAAGGTGTAAATAAATAATTCGGCCAAATCTGTGTCCAAAAATACCGATTTCCGATTGTTAGGAAAACCTGAAATTGGCCCTATTTAAATCGGCTATTCCGATTAAATTGGTCGACGTCTAGAACAGACCATTATCTCACCACCCCTCTCTAGAAGACAACACAGAGGAACAGACCATTATGTCACCACCCCTCTCTAGAACACAACACAGAGGAACAGACCATTATCTCACCACCCCTCTCTAGAACACAACACAGAGGAACAAACCATTATCTCACCACCGTAAACAGGTATGCCAAACGTCATGTTTGTTACGATAACGACCATAAAAAGTTGGCTATATGGCACAAACCCATCCGGAGCCAGACTAGTTGTTGTATATTAACCTGGTTTCAGATCTGTATTCAACAGAGTTGTTGTATATCAACCTGGTTTCAGAACTGTATTCAACAGAGTTGTTGTATATTAACCTGGTTTCAGAACTGTATTCAAAGGAGTTGTTGTATCATACATGTACACTAATATACATTTCTACACAGTGTTATATTACTCATGTGGTGCATCTTTTGAAAGATAATCTATTTCAGTCGTCCGTCTGTGTGGGCTACAAGGCATTCCAGATTTAACATCACAGCAGATCATGTTGCGAGTGGCCCCTAGACTTTCGCCTCACACGTTATGACTGCTGATGAGCCACTCGTCTTGACTGTTCAAAGGACGATGCACATGGAAGCATGATTTAGCATAATGCGGAGTGCGCTCCAATGACACAGTACACATAGATGATAGAGATGGGAATTGCCAGGGACCTCACGATCCTGTATTATCTTGATACTTCGGTGTCGATATGATATGTATTGCAACTCGATATTGCGTTTTGATGTTCCAAACATATAGCTCATTATATGTCTGCTGCAGAGGGACAAGAGAGAGCCATGAGAAAATTAGTTTTGATCAGTCATGAAAATAAAAAGTACAGAAAAATATGGTAGCGGCTTACTATTTAAAAAGAAGATGGAGAACAAGCTCGAGGATGAAAAATACCAGAGTTTTGGCACAGGTACAGTCGACTAGCGCTAGTCGACAAAACGCAACTTTACAAATCTGGAGTCAAAATATCTATATAATACCCTCCAAAAACAATATTGAAATATGAAACAGTATCAATGTCCCCCCCCTTTCACTAATAGCTGAAAGTGAAACTTTGCTGTGGTAGAGAGTGAGAGAGGAAAGAGAAGCTGATGTTTTGGTGGGGGCAGCTAAATGTAAGCTAAATATCGCCCCCTATCAGGTACAATGACATACTGCACTTGGAGTATGTGCCTTCAACATATATATATTTTTTATTTAACTAGGCAAGTCAGTTAATAACAGATTCTTATTTACAATGATGGCCTACCCCGGACGACGCTGGGCCGATTGTGCGCTGCCCTATGCGACTCCCAATCACGGCCGGATGTGATTCAGCCTGGATTCGAATCAGGGACTGTGTTGCCTATTGCACCGATGTGCCACTCGGGAGCCCTAACATAGACCTCTATGGCCCTGGTCAAATTCCTTAGAAATGTGGTGTTCTTTCTTTCCTTCCTTCCTTTCTTTCTTGATGTAATCTCTTATCTGATTGGATAGGTCAGTGAGAGCGATACTTCCAATATGTTGATTTTACATATCATGTGAGATCAGTAATTAAGCTACCTCAATGAAGTGAGGAATGAAGGATGCATTTTTATTCAAACAAGGCCTATATCTAACAGGGACCACTTCATCTGGAGAAAAATATATTGTAAAAGATAGAAGATTACTAACTCTCTCTTGCCCTGCAGTGTCCCAGATGAGAAATTTGTGAAGCTCATTTTGATACTGCACCGTCTTTGTCATGAAGGATGCCCTGGAAAACAAAAATACAACCATACAATGCGAGTCACATTTCAAAATAATGTTAACATGGTTTAATACAGTGTTTCCCAACTCCAGTCCTTGACTTCCCCCAACAGCACATGTTGTAGCCCCAGACAAATATACAGTACCTGATTCAACTCAAGAGGGCGTGATGATAAGTTGACAAGTTGAATCAGTAGTTCTTGTCCGGGGCTACATTCAAAATGTGTACTGTTGGGGGTACTCGGGGACTGGAGTTGGGAACAACTAGTTTATGACACTGAACAAAAATATAAAATGCAACATGTAAAGTGTTGATGCCATATTTCATGAGCTGAAATAAAATTGTACATATGCACAAGAAGCTTATTTCTCACAAATGTATTGCACAAATTTGTTTACATCCCTGTTAGTGAGCATTTCTTGTTTGTCAAGATAATCCATCCACCTGACCAGTGTGGTATATCAAGAAGCTGATTAAACAGCATGATAATTACACAAGTGCACCATACAACACAATGCCACATGTCTCAAGTTGAGTGTGCAATTGGCATGCTGACTGCAGGAATGTCCACCAGAGATGTTGCCAGAGAATGTAATGTTCATTTCTCTACCATAAGTCACCTCCGACATAATTTTAAATTATTTGGCAGTACGTCCTGCCAGCCTCATAACCGCAGACCACGTGTAACCACGACAGCTCAGGACCTCCACATCCGGCTTCTTCACCTGCGGAGTCATCGGAGACCAGTCACCCGGACAACTGATGAAACTGTGGGACTGCACAATGTAATAATTTCTGCACAAACTGTCAGAAACCGTCTCAGGGAAGCTCATCTGTGTGCTCATCATCCTCACCAAGGTCATGACCTGACTGCAGTTCAGCGTCGTAACCAACTTTAGTGGGCACGCTGGAGAACTGTGCTCTTCAAGGATGAATCCTGGTTTCAACTATATATGGGGCAGACAGCATGTATAGCGTTGTGTGGGCAAGAGGTATGGTTGGCGGTGGGGTTATGGTATGGGCAGGCGTAAGCTATGAGCAACGAACACAATTGCATTTTATCGATGGCAATTTGAATGCACAGAGATACCGTGATGCGATCCTGAGGCCCATTGTCGTGCAATTCATCCGCCGTCATCACCTCATGTTTCGCATGATAATACACAGCCCCATGTGGCAAGGATCTGTACACAATTCCTGGAAGCTGTAAATGTCCCAGGTCTTCCATGGCCTGTATACTCACCAGACACGTCACCCATTGAACATGTTTGGGATGCTCTGGATCGAAGTGTTTGACAGTGTTCCAGTTCCCACCAATATCCAGCAACTTCGCACATCCATTGAAGAAGAGTGGGACAACATTCCACAGGACAAAATCAACAGCCTGATAAACTCTATGCGAAGGAGATGTGTCATGAGGTAAACGATGGTCACACCAGATACTGACTGGTTTTCTGATCCACACCCCTATCTTTTTTTAAAGGTATCTGTGACTAACAGATGCATATGAGTATTCCCAGTCATGTGTAATCCATAGATTAGGGCCTTGATTTATTTATTTCAATTGAATGATTTCCTTATGAACTGTAAATCAGTAAGATCGTTGAAATTGTTGCGTTTATATTTTTTGTTGAGTGTACAATAAGGCTCACCCTTTTACCACATTACAAAAATAATTACAGAAGTGATACATTGATTAGCTTGTGATAAAATGATTAGCCTGGTCCCAGATCTGTTTGTGCGATCATGTCAACTCCTTGCCTCTCACTGTCATGAGTTGACATGATCGCAGAAACAGATCTGGGGCCAGGCTATAAATGAATTAGACTGGGATGACATCACTCCCAGTAAATCCCAATATGTGCATGCATTTTTCTAAATGTATTACTCAATGCATTGGCAGGCAGTACAGTACATTAAGGGGCAGGTTAGAGATGCGAGCCAGCAACCGGAGGGTTGCCAGTTCAAATCCCGGATCCGCAGGAAAAATCTGTCAGGAAGTGAGCTGGCAACCGGAGGGTTGCTGGAATCAAATCCTACATGCCATTGCACTTAACTTCCCACAACAGCTCACTGGGCACCCAGTGTAACAGCTCACTGGGCACCCAGTGTAACAGCTCACTGGGCACCCAGTGTAACAGCTCACTGGGCACCCAGTGTAACAGCTCACTGGGCACCCAGTGTGGCAGCCCCCCCCCCCCCACCTCTTCAAAACCTGTGTATGTACTGTATGTATGTATTGTTTCCGGAGCGGTTGGGTTTGAAGGAGTAAGTCAAATTACAGTTGGACCTTGTAGGATAGGAAATCATCTTTCCAGAATATTTAGTGGGTGAAGGTCTATAACACTTACCCAATAGTTGGATTAATGTTAGGGTCAAAGTTGTCCTCCACAAACCTCCAAACAATGCTTGACTTTCCAACCCCAGTGTCCTGAAGAATCACAAGGGAAAGGAGTTTAGTGAATGTTAGAATTCATCCATACTCGGTTACTGCCAAGACCACACAGACCATTAACTCATCGTCAGGATAACATCATTATGTGAAGAGAATACCCCATTGGTTCAAGAAGAAGAAATATTCCTACTGCTATGATGCAAATATTTCGCAACACTTGTGCAATACATACACATGTAATGTTTATCAACATTAGTCTGGACGACTAATCTACTACTGATGAGTAAAATAGTGTAATGTCATTTAAATATTAGCTAACTGACTAAACTCCACGGTTAAGGGAGTTTGACGAACTGGTCTCTGCCCCACTCCGTTGGTAGAGTTCATCAGAAACTTACTTCGCCATGGAGGAGAGTTCAGCCAGCTACATATTAGGTAGTGCGGTGCACAAAACGTTTAGTAGCATTGCTGTGGCGTCTGTCACTTGACATACTGCAATCTGAATGAACAGATAGTTAGATGAATACAAATCAGATTGTCTTACCCCAAGAAGGCAAACCTTTAACTCTCTCAACGTCATATCGATCTCCGAATTAATAGAACGTTTATGAACATTCCAACCACTTAACCGATCGCTACCTAGCTAGATGTTTCAGTTGACAAGATTTTTTGCAAATAACCTCTCTTTTCATCAAATACCTATATTCAAATCCCAAACAGATTGACGAGAAGCAAAGAAAAAATGAACTTCTCAAACTCAGAACTTTAAAAATCACTGATTTAATTTGCCATATTATGATTACTGTAGGTGGAAAGCTACAAAATAAGGCGCAGACTCCATCTTGAAATACCGTCCAATGTCGTGTCACGTGACACTCCGTAGTTATTTTTAGTTTAGAAATGTATGTAGCCCACACGCTTTCTTTATGTTCGTTTTAATAATACCAACGTATATCTCCTACATATTTAACTACATTATTGTTTACATTATTATTATTTTAAACTTGAAAAACAAAATCAGGAAGTACTTTCAGGAAGTAGTATTGGCTTCGTTGATTGTAAAAGCCATAGAGATAGATAGGTGACTCGTCTTCGTATCTGTGACAAAATGGCCAGCTGTGGAGTTTCTAAACCCAGAGGCGCAACATCGCGATATTTCCAGAAACGCTTGCCAAACAGACAAGGCTGGGGTTTGAGAAGTGAAAAATGATACCTTAGTTGTTAATTTTCTTATAATGTATTGCCAAAACCTAGATTTGGCCAATGTCTTAAGTAGTTGAACGGCTTATTACTCCAACCTTGTGAAATTACTTTGTATCGAAGGAGTGACTTTGATTTGACAGCCTGCGCACTGTTAACAAGCCAATATTGCTATGCCATTGCCTACAAGTGTGATTGGGGATTTCTATTGGAGAAGTAGTTTTAGCCTATCTTCAAAAGCTGCAGTCCAAATTCAAAGTAGACAGTCCTCGGCCCTAAACCCTTAAATAACATTTGACATCGTCACACCCGGGGCGGCAGGTAGCCTAGTGGTTAGAGCGTTGGGCCAGTAATTGAAAGGCTGTTCAATCAAATCCCAGAGCTGACAAGGTAAAAAAAAAAAAATGTTCTGCCCCTGAACAAGGCAGGTAACCCACTGTTCCCCGGCAGGCAGTCATTGTAAATAAGAATTTATTCTTAACTGACTCTCCGAGTTAAATGAAAGTAAAACAATTAATTTAAAAAAGTACCTTAAATGTCCCTTGCCCAAGCGAGGGAGAGTGATGATCGGAGAGGCAACATCCTTGGTGGAAATCTTGAAATTGAGCTTAAAAACAACCAACCTAAAGCTATTAATGTACCTAGCTAGTTAGCACTCCTGTCAAGTAGCTAGCTACAGTTACTCATAGCTGGCTAGCTAGTTTTATAGTTTGGTAATTTATTCCAATACATTTCAGAATTCCCCAAAATATGTTTATGAAGCTAGCTACGGTTTATAGGCTTCTCACTACCAGACTAAGCCAACGCAAAAATCTATGTCATATAAAAAAAATTAGCAAGCTAGTGTCATAATTTTGTCTGACATGCCGAAAATGCAGCCGTGTTGATTCATTTCCACACTGTGTGGCCTCCAGAGTATGACTCGTGACTACAATTTGCATTGAATTGTGGGTCATATCAACCCCACAAGTGATCAACGTTCTTCACTCGCTCCCACGAGGGTGAGGGGATAACGTTAGTGAATTGGACCGTCACTTAAGATGGCAATCAAAGTGGGTAGTGTGAGGGCAGAGGAGATACAAAATTGTTGTTTGGACTGCAGCTATACTGTCTTTGTTAAAATGGTGGAAGCCCTCGCTAGCATTGCCCCTGCTACGATAGTCTTCTGGCCACTAGAGGCCTCTATCATTCTCTATGGTGACAGCCCAAACAATCGATCACCGAGCATATAATCAAGATGGCAGGTATGTGGCTAGCTATGATAATAACGTTTATTCGAAACTTTAACGAAATCGTGTTTGTCCAAATACTGTTTAGGGTGTCTTGTGAAAAGTAGCCTACATTGACACAATTTCTAGATGTATTGTGTGTTTTCAAGCAATAAGGATAGCTAGCTATCGTTACATGGGCAGCAAGCTGTGTTTTCAAGCGAAAGGGATATCTTAGCTAGCCAGTTCTAGTGTTTATATCTGCCTGTTGACAACACAAACACTGCACATGTTTCTAGTTATGGGTTGTAGCTATAATGTATTGTGTGTTAGGTCAATTTAAAATGTAATGTTAGTTAAATATGTCAGGTCGACTTGCTTTCATGCCTAAACTACTGTATCTTGCTAGCTAGTTTGCTAGCCTTTACATCGATATCTTGGCATTCCAAATCCATCTTAAAACAATGGTATGCAGCAAGCAAGCTACCTTGTGATTTGGCAACCGTGTATAACTTTCCAATACTAGCGCAAATTAGGTCCGTGGCTGATGTTAGTTATTTTCATTGGCTGAAACAGCATACATTAAATTGTTATGGGAAAGGTTTGTTTTTGAGTTGGATGAACAATTCCCAGTTCTGTGTTTTATTAACATTGGCTGGCCACTGTTCTCTTGGTTTTACTTGTTACCACTGGATTAGGCTAAATGCCCCACTAGCCAGCAGATCCGAACCGCTTGTTTACAGCTGTACTAGGGTCAGACAGCATTCCTGTGTGTATTGAGGGGTCCGATTAATCACCCCCTTGCATATGATTTGGAACCTGGCTGCCTCCCAGCTGTGATCCAGGTGCCCCTCTCTGTCCGACAGCGAAGTTGGCTCAAAACAAATGTGAGGTTGTATTAAAAACAGTTAAATGTAATCTCAAATGTAATTATTTATAGTTATACAATTGCTGACATGTAGTCACTTGAGGATACAAGCTCAAGTACACAGTACAAATATGATAATTATGAAACCATGAAATATTTTGTATTTCCAATTCAACAAAACTGTATGAATACGGCTTGGAATTACTTATGCTTTCTAAATATTGTTTAATCAGATTATACAATTACTAAGATTTTACCTTAACTGTAAAATACATATTTGTATGCTTAGTGTTAGAGAAAATTTGCATATTTTCTAAAGGTGTCTCTTGTTCAAAACATCTGCCCCCATCACTGTGAACATCTCACAGAGCTATAGTTTGGCTTCCCAAACTCATTAGGAACTCACCTTTAATCTTATATTAATCTTGTTTAAAATCGGAATTATTTTAGACAAATGGCTATAAATCAAACTCTGAATGTGCTACAGTGATGAAACCAGTCTCTACTGCTGAGTTACGATGTAAGGATTGCAGGGAACTCGGTGGCTGTGACGTAGGGTTCAATTGTTTTCAGATTTGACATCCTATGACACACAGGCCAGAACAAGAATAGACTAACGAGTTTCAGATCAAAGGTCTTTGTTTCTGGCCATTTTGAGCCTGTAATCGAACTCACAAATGCTGATGCTCCAGATACTCAACTAGTCTAAAGAAGGCCAGTTGTATTGCTTCTTTAATCAGAACAACCGTTTTCAGCTGTGCTAACATAATTGCTAAATGGTTTTCTAATGATCAATTAGCCCTTTAAAATTATAAACTTGGGTTAGTTAACACAACATGCCATTGGAAAACAGGAGTGATGGTTGCTGATAATGGGCCTCTTGTAGATATTACATAATTTTGTTGTTGTTGCCGTTTCCAGCTACAATAGTCATTTACAACATTAACAATGTCTACACTGTATTTCTGATCAATTAGATTTTTTCAAAAACAATGACATTTCTAAGTGACCCCAAACTTTTGAAAGGTAGTGTACATATTGGTTGTTTAGCTCCAGGACACTCACAAGACCAGTCTGAATGTAGCTGGGTACCAGTTTTTTAAAAATTATATAAGTACAGTGCTTTCGGAAAGTAAAACCAGGGTTTTAGAAATGTATAAAAAAATAATAATGACGTACATAAGGATTCAGACCCTTTACTCAGTACTTTGTTGAAGCAGCTTTGGGAGTGATTACAGCCTCAAGTCTTCTTGGGTATGATGCTAC
Source organism: Oncorhynchus nerka (assembly GCF_034236695.1). Lineage (NCBI taxonomy): Eukaryota > Metazoa > Chordata > Actinopteri > Salmoniformes > Salmonidae > Oncorhynchus > Oncorhynchus nerka. The sequence continues at coordinate 88,335,574 of NC_088397.1, forward strand.
ATGCATGGCACATCTGTTTATCCCATTCTTCTCTGCAGATCCTTTCAAGCTCTGTCAGGTTGAATGGGGAGCGTTGCTGCACAGATATTTTCAAGTCTCTTCAGAGATGTTCGATCGGGTTCAAGTCTGGGCTCTGGCTGGGCCACTCAGACATTCAGAGACTTGTCCCAAAGCCACTCCTGCATTGTATTGGCTGTGTGCTTAGGGTCGTTGTCCTGTTGGAAGGTAAACTTCCGCCCCAGTCTGAGGTCCGGAGCACTCTGGAGCAGGTTTTCATCGAGGATCTCTCTGTACTTTAATCTGTTCATCTTTCCCTCGATACTGACTAGTCTCCCAGTCCCTGCCACTGAAAAACATCCCCACTGCATGATGCTTCCAACACCATGCTTCACCGTAGAGATGGTGCCAGGTGTCCTCCAGACGTGAAGCTTGGCATTCTTGCTAAAGAGTTCAATCTTGGTTTCATTAGACCAGAGAATCTTGTTTCTCATGGGCTGAGAGTCCTTTAGGTGCCTTTTGGCAAACTCCAAGAACCTTCTTCCAAGTAGCCACCCTTTGCCTTGATGACTGCTTTGCACACTCTTGGCAATCTCTCAACCAGCTTCACCTGGAATGCTTTTCCAACAGTCTTGAAGGAGTTCTCACACATGCTGAGCACTTGTTGGCTGCTTTTCCTTCACTCTGTGGTCCAACTCATCCCAAACCATCTCAATTGGTTTGAGGGTGGGTGATTATGGAGGCAAGGTCATCTGATGCAGCACTCCATCACTCTCCTTCTTGGTCATGTAGCCCTTACACAGCCTGGAGGTGTGTTGGGTCTTTGTCCTGTTGAAAAACATATTTCATAGTTGTGATGTTTTTTTTTTGTTTTTTTTTTACCTTTTATTTAACTAGAACAAATTCTTATTTTCAATGACGACCTAGGAACAGTGGTTTAATTGCCTATTCAGGGGCAGAATGACAGATTTGTACCTTGTCAGCTCGGTGATTCTACAACGTCTTCACTATTATTCTACAATGTAGAAAATGTTAAAAATAAAGAAAAACCCTTGAATGAATAGGTGTGTCCAAACTTTTGACTGGTACTGTATATATTTTTTCAAATAGCAAAATGATCCTTGGTATGGCCATCATCTCAACATACTCAGTGTGACATCACAAATGACTTACCAACGGTTGTTGTTTTAATCTATTTTTTATTTTTCTATTTATTCTGACTTACACTCTTAAGGATTAAGGCACTGCAGAGCTGGTGTACGATACGGCGTGGAAAACATACCTCAATCCAAGGATGAGAAATGCGTTGTACTCTGAATATTCCCATTATGTCAACTGTTACAGACAAGATTGAATGACTGCAATTTTTTTGCTAGCTTGCCCCTTTTCTCTCTTACGTAACATAGTAACAGTTGATGTATTTGCTAATCTCCAGGTCGTCGTATAGCTAGCATTTGGCTGAAGGTATTAATGATTTTATTTTTGTAAAAATCTGTCCTCATCGCCATTCCATTTTGCAGGTCTGTCTTTATATTTTGAAGATGGCCAAGATGATTTGGATGACTGTGAGTATTTCCCCCTCACCAATATGTTTCAAATGCCATGTTGAATTCTTGTGAAGTTCATGTAGAAAGATTTACCGAGGCACATACAATGCAGGATTTTACTGACACCTTCCAAAGTGTGGTGAGGGAAGCCTGTAGTTTCTGGTTGACCGTCTTGGTCCACATGAAATGTAAGGCTGTTACATTTTACATTGACATTGTAGTCATTTAGCAGATGCTGTTATCCACAGCCACTTACAGGAACAATTACGGGTAAGTGCCTTGCTCAAGGGCACATCAACATTGTTTTCTTCACTTAGTCAGCTCGGGGATTCAAACCAGCGACCTTTCGGTTACTGGCCCAACGCTCTTTATCGCTAGGCTACCCCCTAACTTTGTGTCAGGCAAGCTATTATTACCAATATCCATCTATCCCTCTTGTCATAGGCTACTCATTTTGTAACTGAAACAGGCAGTGCAATAGCTGTCACTTTTTCACTTTGCTTACTATGTATATTGAGGTTAAATGTGGTGTCTTACTACTTGCGCCAGGGTTAACCCAAAGCGCACTTATATCAACATTATAATTCTAACACTGAGCCTAATCTGACAGCAGTGGTTCCTTGTCCGGGTGAAAGTGCTTACTTGCAGTGCATTCGGAAAGTTTTCAGACCCCTTGACTTTTTCCACATGTTGTTACATTACAGCCTTTTTCTAAAATTGTTTTTTAAATTAAATGTATGTCATCAATCAACACACAAAACCCCATAATGATGAAGCAAAAACTGTTTTATAGGATTTTTTTGCAAATGTATAAAAAAATAACCTGGAAATATCACATTTACATAAGTATTTAGATCATTTGCTCAATATTTTGTTAAAGCACATTAGACAGCGATTACAGCTGAGATTCTTCTTGGTTATGATGCTACAAGCTTGGCATACCTGTATTTGGTGGTTTCTCCCATTTTTCACTGCAGATCCTCACATGCTCTGTCAGGTTGGATGGGGAGCGTCGCTGCACAGCTATTTTCAGGTCTCTCCAGAGATCTTTGATCGGGTTCAAATCTGGGTTCTGGCTGGACCACTCAAAGACATTAAGAGACTTGTCCCGAAGCCACTCCTGCGTTGTCTTGGCTGTGTCATTAGGGTCGTTGTCCTGTTGGAAGGTGAACCTTTGCCCCAGTCTGAGCCAGGTTTCCTCCAGACGTGACGCTTTGCATTCAGGCCAAAGACTTCAATCTAGGTTTCATCAGACCAGAGAATCTTGTTTCTCATGGTCTGAGAGTCAATTAGGTGCCTTTTGGCAAACTCCAAGCGGGCTGTCATGTGCCTTTCACTGAGGGCTGCAGAGATGGTTGTCCTTCTGGAAGGTTTTCCAATCTCCACAGAGGAACTCTGGAGCTCTGTCAGAGTGACCATCGGGTTCTTGGTCACCTTCCTGACCAAGGCCCTTCTCCCCAGATTGCTCCGTTTGGCCGGGTGGCCAGCTCTAGGAAGAGTCTTGGTGGTTCTCTTCCATTTAAGAATGATGGAGGCTGATGTGTTCTTGGGGACCTTCAATGTTGCAGAATTTTTGCTCTGACATGCTCTATCAACTGTGGGACCTTTTATATAGACAGGGTGTACCTTTCCAAATCATGTCCAATCAATTGAATTTACCACAGGTGGACTCCAATGAAGTTGTAGAATCATCTCAAGGATGATCAATGAAAACAGGACGTACCTGAGCTTAATTTCGAGTCTCCTTGCAAAGGGTCTGAATACATATGCAAATAAGATTTCATACATTTGCAAAACAATTCTAAAAACCTGTTTTTGCTTTGTCGTTATGGGGTATTGTGTGTAGATTGATGAGAAAAACATTTTATTGAATCAATTTTAGAATAAGACTGAAACGTAACAAAAGTGGAAAAAGTCACTTTCCTGACTGCACCGTACCTTTTTCTCCACACACTCACTTTAGCGTGAACCAAACATGTTTGTGAAGTTGTGATTTTTTTCTTTTCTTTCCCGGATAGTTGGGTTTGATGACTACGGATCAGAGTGCGACGGGATTCGGATCACAGCTTTTCTGGATGCAGGGCAGGACAATCTCACCCCCTTGGGGAGACTAGAGAAATACGCTTTCAGCGAAAATGTCTTCAACAGGTAGGAACGGAAATTATGATGCACTTGCAAACACGGCACAGGGAAGCAAAAGTTTAGACATAATGTGATGCTCATGATGACTGCCATTTGTTTTTGCAATGTAATGACCACAGTACACATTGGATTTAAAAGTTCCTGTGAATTCACCAAACCTGGGCTCATGCCATGGCATGGCTGTAATATAACAGATGTCGGGCATCAGTGAATGGGCTGAGTGTAGGCTGGGCATTCCATACTACCAGGTCTTTTCACCCTGTGCTTCAAGACATGAACTCACGAGGCGCCACGATTGTTATGACGGGCATAGTTTGACCTTGGTGTTTCTGATTTGGTCTCTTCTTGCTTTCTGCTCAATCAACGATAAAAGCCTGCCTGATGCCCTCAGTGGTTTTAAAGACGTTAGCATGCACATCACCTCTCCAAACACATCCATTGCCCCCAGTTGAACTCCACTCATGGGAATGAATTTTTCATGCTCTGCTTGTTGAGTACAAGTCCTCATTGGGGTGATTTCCAAGTGCATGTGTGTAATTTTCTCATCAGCTACGGGCCGGTAGCGCTGTGTTGTGCTACTTGGGCTAGATCTTGGCACAGGCACTAACTTGGGGCTTGTGTTGCTTTCTAGGCAGATCGTGGCACGTGGGTTGCTTGATGTGCTTCGAGAGTTCAGTGACAATGAGAATGACTTTATCAGTGTCATGGAGACAGTTGCCCGAATGTCTGAAGATGGAGGTAGATGTTGTTGTTTTTATCTGTCTCATATTATTTGACATCTGTCAATTGTTTGTGACGTTGGGGTCAATTCCATTTTAATTCCTGTCACTTGAATTGGACATGGAAGGTTAACGGTCCACTGGAGTAAAATTGAATAAATCAATTGACTAACTTTTACATGCAATTAACCCCAAATAAAAATGTATTGTTTTGTTAGAACTTTTTTTGTACGCATGTTTGTGACCATCTCCCTATGTGTGTGTCTGTGTCCTCTTTGTGTGTGCCCTCAGAGCCCACAGTGCGCGCTGAGCTGATGGAGCAGGTGCCCAACATCGCAATGTTCCTACACGAGAGCCAGCCCAACTTCCCAGCAGCCTTCTCCAGATATCTGGTGCCCATCGTGGTTCATTATCTCACAGACCCCAATAACCAGGTAGGAACACATAGGACTCCCAACAGACCACAACAAAACCGTGACATTATCTTAAGCAATTGTGATTACTGACACCCCTTGCTTGTCATTTGTGTCTATGAATTGTAAATGTTAATTGTTATTGGAAATTCAACGAGCTCGTAATACATTAAACAAATTCTAGGAAAAAAGGCTACCATAGTGAACTGAACAGAACACGTGCAGCGCACAATCAGTGTGCATTTCCAGGCTAAGTGAACAATATATATTGTATAGCATATTTTGAAGTAAAGCCGTCAGTACTTACAGAGATGGTATTTTTCCCCAGGTGAGGAAGACCAGTCAGGCGGCCCTGTTGGTGCTGTTAGAGCAGGGCCTCATCTGCAAAGGCGACATGGAGACCAAGGTGTGTCCTGTTCTACTGGACCTCACCGAGCCCAGCAGCGACGACGACTACAAGATAGAGGCCGTCGCGGTAATATGACTTTGGCTTTGGGTTTATTGATGATTCAAGCTCACATTTAGTTACGTTTCAGCCTTATTCTAAAATTGATTTTTTTTTTAAAGCCTCATCAATCTACACACAATACCCCATAATGACAAAATGAAAACCGATACCTTATTTATATAAGTATTCAGACCCTTTGCTATTGATCATCCTTGAGATGTTTCAACAACTGTGAGTCCACATGTGGTAAATTAAACTGATTGTACATGATTTGGAAAGGCACACACCTGTCTATATAAGGTCCCACAGTTGACCGTGGATGTCAGAGCAAAAACCAAGCCATGAGGTCAAAACAAGTGTCCGTAGAGCTCCGAGGCAGGATTGTATCGATGCACAAATCTGGGGAAGGGTACCAAAAAATACCTGCAGCATTGAAGGTCCCCGGGAACAAAATGGCCTCTATCATTGTTAAATGGAAGAAGTTTGGAACTACCAAGACTCTTCCTAGAGCTGACCAAACTGAGCAATTGGGGAAGAAGGGCCTTGGTCAGGGAGGTGACCAAGAACCCGATGGTCACTGACAGAGCTCCAGAGTTCCTCTGTGGAGATTGGAGAAACTTCCAGAAGGACAACCATCTCTGCAGCACTCCAACAATCAGACCTTTATGGTAGAGTGGCCAGACCGAAGCCACTCCTCAGTAAAAGGCACATGGCAGCCCGCTTGGAGTTTGCCTAAAGGACCCTCAGACTATGAGAAACAAGATTCTCTGGTCTAACAAAACCAAGATTCAACTCTTTGTCCTGAATGCCATGCGGCATGTCTGGAGGAAACCTGGCACCATCTCTACGGTGAAGCATGGTGGTGGCAGCATCATGCTGTGGGGATGTTTTTCAGTGGTAGGGATTGGGAGACTAGTCAGAATCGAGGGAATGATGAAAGGAGCCAAGTGCAGAGAGATCCTTGATGAAAACCTGCTCCAGAGCACCCAGGACCTCAGACTGGGGGTGAAGGTTCACCTTCCAACAGGACAACAACCCTAAGCACACAGCCAAGACAATGCAAGAGTGGCTTTGGGACAAGTCTCTGAATGTCTTTGAGTGGCCCAGCCAGATCTCTGATTTTAACCCCATCAAACATCTCTGGAGAGACCTGAAAATAGTGGTGCAGCGACGCTCCCCATCCAACATGACAGAGCTTGAGAGGATCTGCAGAGAACAATGGGAGAAACTCACATACAGGTTTTTATTTTATTATTATTATTTTTTTATTATTTTTTATTAACAACAAATCAATACAAAGCACATGAGGGAACACAAGCATACATAGATTACAAACAATGGACAATCGAGCTAGGGGGTACAATATCACATTACAATTACACAAGGACCTTAAGGGACATGCATATACTTACAATTCTAACAGCTTTTTTGTTAGTAGAGCATTTAATCGTCTTAAAATACAGTTCAATTTCTTTTTGTAGGGTACGAAAATGTGGTTTTCTGTTTGTAAATTTACATTTGTGTATATGAAATTTGGCCAAAAGAATAATGAAATTAATTACATAAAAATGATTCCGCTTACTTCTATTGTATGTAAAGAATCCAAACAGTACATCTCTCCACAATAGTGTAAAATCTTCATAAATGTGTTCAATTATAAACCTACTGATTACATTTACATTTAAGTCATTTAGCAGACGCTCTTATCCAGAGCGACTTACAAATTGGTGCATTCACCTTATGACATCCAGTGGAGCAGCCACTTTACAATAGTGCATCTAAATCTTTTAAGAGGGGGGTGAGAAGGATTACTTTATCCTATCCTAGGTATTCCTTAAAGAGGTGGGGTTTCAGGTGTCTCCGGAAGGTGGTGATTGACTCCGCTGTCCTGGCGTCGTGAGGGAGTTTGTTCCACCATTGGGGGGCCAGAGCAGCGAACAGTTTTGACTGGGCTGAGCGGGAACTGTACTTCCTCAGTGGTAGGGAGGCGAGCAGGCCAGAGGTGGATGAACGCAGTGCCCTTGTTTGGGTGTGGTGCCTGATCAGAGCCTGGAGGTACTGAGGTGCCGTTCCCCTCACAGCTCCGTAGGCAAGCACCATGGTCTTGTAGCGGATGCGAGCTTCAACTGGAAGCCAGTGGAGAGAGCGGAGGAGCGGGGTGACGTGAGAGAACTTGGGAAGGTTGAACACCAGACGGGCTGCGGCGTTCTGGATGAGTTGTAGGGGTTTAATGGCACAGGCAGGGAGCCCAGCCAACAGCGAGTTGCAGTAATCCAGACGGGAGATGACAAGTGCCTGGATTAGGACCTGCGCCGCTTCCTGTGTGAGGCAGGGTCGTACTCAGAGGATGTTGTAGAGCATGAACCTACAGGAACGGGCCACCGCCTTGATGTTAGTTGAGAACGACAGGGTGTTGTCCAGGATCACGCCAAGGTTCTTAGCGCTCTGGGAGGAGGACACAGTGGAGTTGTCAACCGTGATGGCGAGATCATGGAACGGGCAGTCCTTCCCGGGAGGAAGAGCAGCTCCGTCTTGCCGAGTTCAGCTTGAGGTGGTGATCCGTCATCCACACTGATATGTCTGCCAGACATGCAGAGATGCGATTCGCCACCTGGTCATCAGAAGGGGGAAAGGAGAAGATTAATTGTGTGTCGTCTGCATAGCAATGATAGGAGAGACCATGTGAGGTTATGACAGAGCCAAGTGACTTGGTGTATAGCGAGAATAGGAGAGGGCCTAGAACAGAGCCCTGGGGAACACCAGTGGTGAGAGCACGTGGTGAGGAGACGGATTCTCGCCACGCCACCTGGTAGGAGCGACCTGTCAGGTAGGACGCAATCAAGCGTGAGCCGCGCCGGAGATGCCCAACTCGGAGAGGGTGGAGAGGAGGATCTGATGGTTCACAGTATCGAAGGCAGCCGATAGGTCTAGAAGGATGAGAGCAGAGGAGAGAGAGTTAGCTTTAGCAGTGCGGAGCGCCTCCGTGATACAGAGAAGAGCAGTCTCAGTTGAATGACTAGTCTTGAAACCTGACTGATTTGGATCAAGAAGGTCATTCTGAGAGAGATAGCGGGAGAGCTGGCCAAGGACGGCACGTTCAAGAGTTTTGGAGAGAAAAGAAAGAAGGGATACTGGTCTGTAGTTGTTGACATCGGAGGGATCGAGTGTAGGTTTTTTCAGAAGGGGTGCAACTCTCGCTCTCTTGAAGACGGAAGGGACGTAGCCAGCGGTCAGGGATGAGTTGATGAGCGAGGTGAGGTAAGGGAGAAGGTCACCGGAAATGGTCTGGAGAAGAGAGGAGGGGATAGGGTCAAGCGGGCAGGTTGTTGGGCGGCCGGCCGTCACAAGACGCGAGATTTCATCTGGAGAGAGAGGGGAGAAAGAGGTCAGAGCACAGGGTAGGGCAGTGTGAGCAGAACCAGCGGTGTCGTTTGACTTAGCAAACGAGGATCGGATGTCGTCGACCTTCTTTTCAAAATGGTTGACGAAGTCATCTGCAGAGAGGGAGGAGGGGGGAGGGGAGGAGGATTCAGGAGGGAGGAGAAGGTGGCAAAGAGCTTCCTAGGGTTAGAGGCAGATGCTTGGGATTTAGAGTGGTAGAAAGTGGCTTTAGCAGCAGCGACAGAAGAGGAAAATGTAGAGAGGAGGGAGTGAAAGGATGCCAGGTCCGCAGGGAGGCGAGTTTTCCTCCATTTCCGCTCGGCTGCCCGGAGCCCTGTTCTGTGAGCTCGCAATGAGTCGTCGAGCCACGGAGCGGGAGGGGAGGACCGAGCCGGCCTGGAGGATAGGGGACATAGAGAGTCAAAGGATGCAGAAAGGGAGGAGAGGAGGGTTGAGGAGGCAGAATCAGGAGATAGGTTGGAGAAGGTTTGAGCAGAGGGAAGAGATGATAGGATGGAAGAGGAGAGAGTAGCGGGGGAGAGAGAGCGAAGGTTGGGACGGCGCGACACCATCCGAGTAGGGGCAGTGTGGGAAGTGTTGGATGAGAGCGAGGGGGAAAAGGATACAAGGTAGTGGTCGGAGACTTGGAGTGGAGTTGCAATGAGGTTAGTGGAAGAACAGCATCTAGTAAAGATGAGGTCGAGCGTATTGCATGCCTTGTGAGTAGGGGGGGAAGGTGAGAGGGAGAGGTCAAAAGAGGAGAGGAGTGGAAAGAAGGAGGCAGAGAGGAATGAGTCAAAGGTAGACGTGGGGAGGTTAAAGTCGCCCAGAACTGTGAGAGGTGAGCCGTCCTCAGGAAAGGAGCTTATCAAGGCATCAAGCTCATTGATGAACTCTCCGAGGGAACCTGGAGGGCGATAAATGATAAGGATGTTAAGCTTGAAAGGGCTGGTAACTGTGACAGCATGGAATTCAAAGGAGGCGATAGACAGATGGGTAAGGGGAGAAAGAGAGAATGACCACTTGGGAGAGATGAGGATCCCGGTGCCACCACCCCGCTGACCAGAAGCTCTCGGGGTGTGCGAGAACACGTGGGCGGACGAAGAGCGAGCAGTAGGAGTAGCAGTGTTATCTGTGGTGATCCATGTTTCCGTCAGTGCCAAGAAGTCGAGGGACTGGAGGGAGGCATAGGCTGAGATGAACTCTGCCTTGTTGGCCGCAGATCGGCAGTTCCAGAGGCTACCGGAGACCTGGAACTCCACGTGGGTCGTGCACGCTGGGACCACCAGATTAGGGTGGCCGCGGCCACGCGGTGTGGAACGTTTGTATGGTCTGTGCAGAGAGGAGAGAACAGGGATAGACAGACACATAGTTGACAGGCTACAGAAGAGGCTACGCTAATGCAAAGGAGATTGGAATGACAAGTGGACTACACGTCTCGAATGTTCAGAAAGTTGAGCTTACGTAGCAAGAATCTTATTGACTAAAATGATAAAAAATGATACAGTACTGCTGAAGTAGGCTAGCTGGCAGTGGCTGCGTTGTTGACTTTGTAGGCTAGCTGGCAGTGGCTGCGTTGTTGATTCGGGGGCTAGCTGGCTAGCTAGCAGTGTTGATTACGTTACGTTGCGTTAAAAGAACGACAATAGCTGGCTAGGTAACCTAGAAAATCACTCTAGACTACACAATTATCTTTGATACAGAGACGGCTATGTAGCTAGCTATGTAGCTAGCTACGATCAAACAAATCAAACCGTTGTACTGTAATGAAATGAAATGAAAATGTGATACTACCTGTGGAGCGAAGCGGAATGCGACCGGGTTGTTGAGTGCGGAAGTTCTATTCGGTAGACGTTGGCTAGCTGTTGGCTAGCTAGCAGTGTCTCCTACGTTAAGGACGACAAATAGCTGGCTAGCTAACCTCGGTAAATTAAGATAATCACTCTAAAACTACACACTCTAAACTACACAATTATCTTGGATACGAAGACAGCAAAGACAACTATATAGCTAGCTAACACTACACTAATCAAGTCGTTCAGTTGAGGGTAATAGTTACTACAGTGCTGCTATACGGTAGACGGTGGACGTTAGCTAGCTGGCTAGCTGCTGGGCAGATAGCAGTGTAGGCTACGTTAGGACGACGAAATACGATAATTACGCAATTATCTTTGATACAAAGACGGCTATGTAGCTAGCTAAGAAGAAATTGCTAAGATTAGACCAATCAAACCGTTGTACTATAATGAAATGTAATGAAAAGTTATACTACCTGCAGACCGAAGTGCGTATGCGACTGCTCGCTCCAACCCGGAAAAAACTGATGTCTTGCCACAGTTTTCTTACATGCATACAGTGCCAAAAAAGATGCACAACTGTTTCTGGGTGGTCATTACAAAAGGAGCAATTTGAGTTGATGTTTTCCTTAAACTTCTTCATATAGTGGTTGGCAGGATAATATTTATGAATAATTTTAAAGGAAACTTCCTTAACTTTGTTAACAAGTAGGTATGTTTGTGGCACCATCCAAACTTTTTTCCAACAGATATTATCAATAGATCCATTCCAATAAGGCATGACATAAGGTATAAATACAACATCCTGCTGAAACAAGGATCGTATCGCTCTGTTGTTGAATGGACCAAAAGAGAAACAAATCTTTCCTACTGATGAGCCAACAGGGTCAATAGAAGGTAGGCTCTGAGGGTCAGGTGTTGACATGTTCCTGAATAACATAGCAACACCTGAGGGAATGGCATCTAAAACAATTGCAAAATCTTTAGGTGTTACAGGGACCTTGTAAAGTGATAAGAATTCTTTATAACTGAGTAAAAGACCCTCTGCATTTACCAGTTGGCTCACCAATAGGATATTATTTCTGAACCAATATTCTAAAAACAGAGAGGTATTTTTATACAATATATCCCCATTATTCCATATATAATATCTGTGTGGAGAAAAATTGTGTTTATAAATTAAGGACCATGACAAGAAAACCTGCCGATGAAAAGCAGAAAGTTTCACTGGAACTTTGTCAATATTATAATTGCAATACAACATGAAGTTAAGGCCACCAAAAACTCACATACAGGTGTGCCAAGCTTGTCACGTCATACCCCAGAAGACTTTGAGGCTGGAATCACTCCGAAAGGTGCTTCAACAAAGTACCTAGTAAATGATCTGAATACTTATGTAAATGTGATATTTATGGGTTTTATTTTGAATAAATATGCAAAAAAAAAGTGCTTTGCTCTTGTGTGTTGATTTTATAAGGGAAAAAAACAATAAAATCATTTTTAGAATAAAGCTGTAACGTAACAAAATGTGGGGGGAAAAGGCAAGGGGTCTAAATACTTCCCGAAAGCACAACACAAAGACATACAGGACACAGATGCAAGAGTAGTGGTTCTGAGGCATTCTACCAAAAACACGTCAGACAAAGATGATATCGGCTCAGACTGTTCCCTGGATGGGAATAATGAGGATATCGGCTAAGACTGATCCCTGGATGGGAAGAATGAGGATATCGGCTAAGACTGATCCCTGGATGGGAAGAATGAGGATATCGGCTAAGACTGATCCCTGGATGGGAAGAATGAGGATATCGGCTAAGGCTGATCCCTGGATGGGAAGAATGAGGGTATCGGCTAAGACTGATCCCTGGATGGGAAGAATGAGCATATCGGCTAAGACTGATCCCTGGATGGGAAGAATGAGGATATCGGCTAAGACTGATCCCTGGATGGGAAGAATGAGGATATCGGCTAAGACTGATCCCTGGATGGGAAGAATGAGGATATTGGCTAAGACTGATCCCTGGATGGGAAGAATGAGGATATTGGCTAAGACTGATCCCTGGATGGGAAGAATGAGGATATCGGCTAAGACTGATCCCTGGATGGGAAGAATGAGGATATCGGCTAAGACTGATCCCTGGATGGGAAGAATGAGGATATCGGCTAAGACTGATCCCTGGATGGGAAGAATGAGGATATCGGCTAAGACTGATCCCTGGATGGGAATAATAAGGATATCGGCTAAGACTGATCCCTGGATGGGAATAATCAGGATATCGGCTAAGACTGATCCCTGGATGGGAAAAATGAGGATATCGGCTAAGACTGATCCCTGGATGGGAAAAATGAGGATATCGGCTAAGACTGATCCCTGGATGGGAAGAATGAGGATGGTTGTTAGTGGACCCTAGCCACAATATTGAAGTCAATATGAGATGCAGCTTCAGAGGAATTTGCAGTGGGTAGACAAGTCAGCATAAATGCAAGGTCACTACCACCAGTACTGTGTTTATAAAAAGGGTTTATTTTTGTAACCTTGATGATGCTTTCTCTAATACAGTTAGCTGTGGAATGGTAAGGCTGTGTGGAATGCCCAGCTGAATCCTCCACCAAGTCCAACAGTGCTGTTTGAGAATCAAGCACTGTGCTTCCTTTGTGCTCTGATCCATATGGAGGTGTAAGGGTGCCCCTAGACGCAGATCTTGGGTCAGTTTAGCATTTTCCCCAGCAAACATTTTTTAAGATTGGGGGAGGGGAAGCTGATCCCAAATCTGTACTCTGGAGCCCCTGTGGATTCCATTAGAATTCCATTGATTGTGATCCTCTCTCCCTGCTCTGTAGATCATGTGTAAGCTGGTAACCATGCTGAGCAAAGAGACCGTGGAGAAGCTGTTGCAGCGTTTCTGTGAGCTGTGCAGCGACGCCAGGCTCTTCCAAGTCCGCAAGGTAAACTCAAACACACAGTTCTCCGGATCCAACTAGAGCGCAGTTTTGACAATAAACATGACACACTGTTTATGGTAGTCGCTCAAGGATTGTGTTTCCCATCTTGAATCTTCCGAAATGTTCACAAACTGAATGAATGCAGTGTGTTTTGTGATTCAGTATGACTGCCTAAACTATCTGTTTGGAATTGTAATCCCCTTGGGAACCTAGTGCCAGTTGGGGAGTGGTATTTATTTTGGAGATTTTCCTGAGCTTGTAATGACTGTAATGTGCCTTGGTGTGTCCCAATGTTGCCCCTTATTATTCAGAACCAACCGTATTAAGTCTATAAGGCCGACACGGGTACATACTTTTTAGAATAAAGGGTATATTTTTTGTTGTTGTTTTTTTCCTCCAGTCGTACGAGTGAGCAAAAAAGCTGCATGAACAAACCAGTTTTAACAGGTTTTTGACACTGTTTTCCTTCAGGTGTGTGCAGCCAATTTCGGAGAGTTCTGTTCCATTGTGGGCCGGGATGCCACAGAGAAACTACTGGTGAGTCACTAGGATGTTGCTTTATTTCATCATCACACTCAAAGATACAGTATCAATCAATCAATCAATCAAATGTATTTATAAAGCCCTTCTTACATCAGCTGATGTCACAGAGTGCTGTACAGAATCCCAGCCTAAAACCCCAAACAGAAAGTAATGCAGGTGTAGAAGCACAGTACCAGTCAAAAGTTTGGACACACCTACTCATTCAAGGGTTTTTCTTTACTTTTACTATTTTCTACATTGTAGAATAATAGTGAAGACATCAAAACTATGAAATAACATGTGGAATCCTGTAGTAACCAAAAAGTGTTAAACAAATCTAAATATATTTGAGATTCTTCTAAGAAACCACCTTTTGCCTTGATGACAGCTTTGCACACTCTGTCACAAGTTTCCAATATCCTCGCCCACGTGGACATTATGTAAGAGTAATATAATCAAATCAAATTCATTTGTCACATACACATGGTTAGCAGATGTTAATGTGAGTGTAGCGAAATGCTTGTGCTTCTAGTTCCGACAATGCAGTAATAACCAACGAGTAATCTAACCTAACAATTCCAAAACTACTACCTTATACACACAAGTGTAAAGGGATAAAGAATATGTACATAAAAATATATGAATGAGTGATGGTACAGAACGGCATAGGCAAGATGCAGTAGATGGTATCGAGTACAGTATATACATGAGATGAGTAATGTAGGGTATGTAAACATTATATTAAGTAGCATTGTTTAAAGTGGCTAGTGATATATTTTACATCAATTTCCATCAATTCCCATTATTAAAGTGGCTGGAGTTGAGTCAGTGTGTTGGCAGCAGCCACTCAATGTTAGTGGTGGCTGTTTAACAGTCTGATGGCCTTGATAGAAGCTGTTTTTCAAATCCGGCTTTAAACTTCTTCACAACAGTATCTCGGACCTGCCTGGTGTGTTCCTTGTTCTTCATGATGCTCTCTGCGCTTTTAACGGACCTCTGAGACTATCACAGTGCAGGTGCATTTATACGGAGACTTGATTACACACAGGTGGATTGTATTTATCATCATTAGTCATTTAGGTCAACATTGGATCATTCAGAGATCCTCACTGAACTTCTGGAGAGAGTTTGCTGCACTGAAAGTAAAGGGGCTGAATAATTTTGCACGCCCAATTTTTCAGTTTTTGATTTGTTAAAAAAGTTTGAAATATCCAATAAATGTCGTTCCACTTCATGATTGTGTCCCACTTGTTGTTGATTCTTCACAAAAAAATAGTTTTATATCTTTATGTTTGAAGCCTGAAATGTGGCAAAAGGTTGCAAAGTTCAAGGGGGCCGAATACTTTCGCAAGGCAATGTATGTATATGCCAATTATTTTATGGTCCTACTGCATTCTGTCCCGTATCAACACTTTTCAAACTTTTGGTGCCAGCGAGAATGACATAAGAAAGTAGTCAACGTGACTAGCCTAATGGAGCCTCCACCATGTATATCTCACTAGGTCAGGACATTTAATCCTCCATATATCCATGATATTTGTGATTTCCTTAAGTGCAACCTACCTTTGTCTAATAAGATATTCTCGTTTTTCATTGGAAAATGTTTTGCTACAGTTTGCAACGATCTCCACTAATGAATACATCCCTTGTAATGATTATCTTCTGTCACTGCCCAGATGTCCAAGTTCTTTGACCTGTGCTCTGACAGCCTGTGGGGCATCCGGAAGGCGTGCGCTGACTGCTTCATGATCGTCTCCAACTCCACCTCCCCTGAGGTGCGACGCACTAAACTGTCCCCCCTTTTCAGTAGCCTCATCAGTGACCAGTCTCGCTGGGTAAGAGACTGTGCACACACACACCCACATACACACACAGTATAAACATCAATTCTATTCTGGTGTTGTTTGTATGAGATGTTTTTCCGCATGAATGACCACGTATTACAATAATAACAGTGATGATAGATTGACGGTGAACATCATAGAGATGCATATTATTATTCTGTGCGTTACTACGTTGTTGTATTTAATGGCGTGGTCGACATGCTCTCTTGACCCTCCAGGTGCGCCAGGCTGCCTTCCAGTCTTTGGGACGCTTCATCTCCACCTTTGCCAACCCCTCCAGCACGGGCCTCTACTTCAAAGAGGACGGCACGCTGCTGGAGGTCCCCACGTGTCCCTCTGACAGGTTAGGACACAAACACAAACCAACAGCAAAACACACACATTGTCACCGCACCACTCTGGGTCCAAAAAAACACTATTTGAAATGTACCATACTAGTAAAATGAACCAATAGCCTTTTCTTGTTTTCACTTTAGAGTTTTGAGTGTTGTGATTTTATTATAGTTATAATGAATGTAAGTGTCGATAGGACATCAGTCAATTAATATCATCAAGCGATGGCATCAGTTGGATTTCATTTAGCTGTTATTAATTCACCGTATGTGTCTATTATATTCTGAAGCTACACTGAACATATCCCAGTGATCAAAACAATCTTGAAGCGTGATTTCCGATTGGTCAGCGTTGAATAGTCCTCACCCCAGGTGCTTCCTGTTTGAGTTTCTGCTAATAGGAGGGGAGGAGCAAGATTGAATCGTGGTCCGATTTGCTGAATGGAGGGCAGGGGGAGGGCCTTATATGCATTCCGGAAGGTAGAATAACAATGGTTGAGAGTTTTAGCAGCTGTTATTCCTTGTCCTAACAGTTGACACAATTTTGGTAACTTTCACTTGCTTGACACTTTGTCATACCTTTGTTTGGTTGTAGTGCGTAACAGTCTACGGTTCTCTTTTTGTTCCCATCTTCTTGACATTTTTCAGCACTGTTGTACTCCACCATGGCTGTGTAGGTGCTGAATTTTGTTCATGGTGCGACCAGACTTGTTTTCTTTACAAGCCAACTTATTTGCCAATGACAGTGAAGTGAAGAAATTGTCCATGGTGACATTCGTCCCCTTTGCCAGCATAAGGTTCCATAAGCCTCATCACCACATTCTCCCACACTCTCTCACCTGCTGCCTCATGTGGATATCTTTCCAGATATTGAAAGCAGTTCAACAAGTACATTTGCGCACGCTCTCACTGTCTAGCCTATTCCCTGTAGGCCAGAGTAGACCGATAAGACCGCTCATCAGCCGCTCACCAATTCGCCCATTCTCCCCCTTTCTCCCCAGCATACTTCACTTAATTTATTTCACCTGTTATATTTGTGAAATTAGTTTCGGTTCAGTTTCATTATCGGGGTGATTATCAGCGGGGCACTGCACTTTCAAATGTTGGGAGGAGTGGAGCAGGACCTACTGTTGGGAAGAGTGGAGCAGGCCCTACTGTTGGGAAGAGTGGAGCAGGCCCTACTGTTGGGAAGAGTGGAGCAGGCCCTACTGTTGGGAAGAGTGGAGCAGGCCCTACTGTTGGGAAGAGTGGAGCAGGCCCTACTGTTGGGAAGAGTGGAGCAGGCCCTACTGTTGGGAAGAGTGGAGCAGGCCCTACTGTTGGGAAGAGTGGAGCAGGCCCTACTGTTGGGAAGAGTGGAGCAGGCCCTACTGTTGGGAAGAGTGGAGCAGGCCCTACTGTTGGGAAGAGTGGAGCAGGCCCTACTGTTGGGAAGAGTGGAGCAGGCCCTACTGTTGGGAGGAGCGGAGCAGGCCCTACTGTTGGGAGGAGCGGAGCAGGCCCTACTGTTGGGAGGAGCGGAGCAGGCCCTACTGTTGGGAGGAGCGGAGCAGGCCCTACTGTTGGGAGGAGCGGAGCAGGCCCTACTGTTTGGGAGGAGCGGAGCAGGCCCTACTGTTTGGGAGGAGCGGAGCAGGCCCTACTGTTTGGGAGGAGCGAAGCAGGCCCTACTGTTTGGGAGGAGCGGAGCAGGCCCTACTGTTTGGGAGGAGGAGCAGGCCCTACTGTTTGGGAGGCCCTACTGTTTGGGAGGAGCGGAGCAGGCCCTACTGTTTGGGAGGAGCGGAGCAGGCCCTACTGTTTGGGAGGAGGAGCGGAGCAGGCCCTACTGTTTGGGAGGAGGAGCGGAGCAGGCCCTACTGTTTGGGAGGAGGAGCGGAGCAGGCCCTACTGTTTGGGAGGAGGAGGCGGAGGCCCTACTGTTTGGGAGGAGGAGCGGAGCAGGCCCTACTGTTTGGGAGGAGGAGCGGAGCAGGCCCTACTGTTTGGGAGGAGGAGCGGAGCAGGCCCTACTGTTTGGGAGGAGGAGCGGAGCAGGCCCTACTGTTTGGGAGGAGGAGCGGAGCAGGCCCTACTGTTTGGGAGGAGGAGCGGAGCAGGCCCTACTGTTTGGGAGGAGGAGCGGAGCAGGCCCTACTGTTTGGGAGGAGGAGCGGAGCAGGCCCTACTGTTTGGGAGGAGGAGCGGAGCAGGCCCTACTGTTTGGGAGGAGGAGCGGAGCAGGCCCTACTGTTTGGGAGGAGGAGCGGAGCAGGCCCTACTGTTTGGGAGGAGGAGCGGAGCAGGCCCTACTGTTTGGGAGGAGGAGCGGAGCAGGCCCTACTGTTTGGGAGGAGGAGCGGAGCAGGCCCTACTGTTTGGGAGGAGGAGCGGAGCAGGCCCTACTGTTTGGGAGGAGGAGCGGAGCAGGCCCTACTGTTTGGGAGGAGAAGCGGAGCAGGCCCTACTGTTTGGGAGGAGGAGCGGAGCAGGCCCTACTGTTTGGGAGGAGGAGCGGAGCAGGCCCTACTGTTTGGGAGGAGGAGCGGAGCAGGCCCTACTGTTTGGGAGGAGCGGAGCAATGGGGGAAAACCATTCAATGAATGACATTACCTCATTCAACTGGTTGTAACTCCAGTACCTGATATTAAGATTCTAACAACGACAGTGTGTTATATAGACTTATTTTGGAAAAGTCGAGGACAGAGGCCTGCATGAGAAAAGAAATGGAGTAATAAATTAATACAATTCATGAGCAGTCAAAATCACTAGTGTTAAATGGGTTTGAATTAATGTGTGTTGTGTTGTGTCACAAAGTTGTGTTGTGATTATTTAAAAACAAATGCATTTGGAATAAATGATGTTGATATAGTTAGAGGGAGATAATGGGGCTCTCTGATATTTGTTGGCTCTCTGTTGCAGCAATTCCCCCCTCTGCATAGAGTCCTCCAACGGCCCCACAGTGAGACCCTCACACACACCCATTAACCAAGATGGCCGCTCCACCCCATCCCTAGAATCCATGTCCAGGGGGAACAGCGGCAGCGACTCCACACACACTCCTCCCCAAAACCAACACGAAGGCCAGGCGCGCAACAACAACAACCTTCCTCCCACAAATAATAAAAAAAGGAGACGGAACAAACAGACCAGAATTTTAACTCTTTCCTCTACTGGAGGCCTCCGTTAGTGGATATCAGCCAGGAGCTGGAGATGCTGAAGGGAGAAAAGGAGGAGGAGGTGGTGGTGTCCAGTCTGGATCCAGCCACCTGCTCTCAGATCCAGAAGGTATTGGACTGCCTCCAGCCCCACATGGACGACCCTGATGTACAAGGTGAGGATTGAGGGAAACATGTCTTGTCAAAGGTTGTCAATTAAGTAAAGAAATTGGTTTTGGACAAGTTGTGTTTTATGGTGACACAATGCGCTGGATATCATCCAACCTTCACAACATTATTTAACACACAGTGAACTTAATAGTCTGGACATTTAGGAGTTTGAGAGTGACCTGTGTATTCAAATCAAATCAAACTTTATTTGTCACATGTGCCGTATACAACAAGTGTAGACTTTACTGTGAAAGCCCTTAACCAACAGTGCAGTTCAAGAAGAGTTAAGATAATATTTACCAAGTAGACTAAAATAAAAAGTAATAAGAAAAAGTACACAATGAGAAAAACAACAACGAGGCTATATACAGGGGGCACCGGTACCGAGTCAGTGTGCGGTGGTACAGGTTAGTTGAGGTCATTTGTACATGTAGGTGGGGGTGTAGTGACTATGCAGAGATAATAAACAGCGAGTAGCATCAGTACAACATTTTTATTAATTGGTGGCGATTTTATTAATTGTTCAGCAGTCTTATGGCTTTGGGGTAAAAGCTGTTGAGGGGCTTTTTGGTCCTAGACTTGGAGCTCCGGTACCTTTTTTATGTCACATTACAACTGTGTGTGTGTGTGTGTGTGTGTGTGTCTTTCCGCATGTGTCTCCCAGCCCAAGTACAGGTGCTCTCAGCCGCCCTAAAGGCTGCCCAGCTGGAGAGCCAGTCTGAGGAGGAGGGTCAGTCAGAGAGCCAGTCTGAGGAGGAGGGCGAGTCAGAGAGCCAGACACCAGAGGGTGGAGAACCAGATGGGTCCTCCCAGAACAGAGTGACCACAGAGGAGACACAGACACCTGAGCCACCAACCCAGCAGGCCAAGGACCCAGCACCCACAGAGGAACAGAAAGAGAAAGAGGCAGAAGCTGAGACTGAGAAGGAGCCAGAGCCTTATGAGTCCCCCCCCAACTCGCCTGTCCTAGTACGGGAGGACTCGGACCACAGCAGCGTGGTGAGTCAAAATGACTTTGATTAATTGCTTTTTGACACTGAGAGACTAAATGAAACTTTGACACTGTTAATGAGAATATATTGAACTTTGACACAAAAGCCTAGTGAACAAACAGATCATCGACCATCTTGAATCCCACCGTACCTTCTCCGCTATGCAATCCGGTTTCCGAGCTGGTATCGGGTGCACCTCAGCCACACTCAAGGTCCTAAACGATATCATAACTACCATTGATTAAAAAACAGTACTGTGCAGCCGTCTTCATTGACCTGGTCAAGGCTTTCTACTCTGTCAATCACCGTATTCTTATCGGCAGACTCAACAGCCTTGGTTTCTCTAATGACTGCCTCGCCTGGTTCACCAACTACTTCTCAGATAGAGTTAAGTGTGTCAAATCGGTGGTCCTGTTGTCCGGACCTCAGACTGGTATATTTGTCTGCTAGCTGAGTGGTATATTTGTCTGTGTTAGCTGACTGGTATATTTGTCTATGTATCTACTCCTGTTGTTGGTCAGGAGCCGGAGCTGATGGAGAGCCTGGAGGGGAAAGAGGACTCCGCTTTCAACCAGGTGTGTGAGGAGAAGTCCAAGGTCCAGGTCAGTTAGTCAGTTCTGTCAAACTCTGAATTTCTAATAAACCTTACTGTGCACATAGAGGGACATTTATGTTCCAGTCAAGTCTGAGGTACATCTTTAATTTGTTTTGTCTGAGAATAGTCAAATGATCCAGTGTCCAAGGAATTGCGATTGACAAGATCTAGGGCCAGTGTTCCAGATTCAGTCTAGTCCTGGTCTAGAATGCATATCTCCATTGATGGTGCATTTGAGTCCTGGATGGGGCTTAAGCCTGATACAGATCCAGCAGCCAACAAAAGGAAAGACGAGACAAAACAAGATAGAATTGGATTTTATGTTGTAAAACAGCTGACTGGGGAATTGAAATACAAAAGGTTGAGCACAGTGCTGAAATTTTGCTACAAAGTTGCTAGCTACTTGTAGCAAGGTATTTAGCAAACAAGTTTCATGAAATACATGCAGCCACTGGCTAGCTCACCAGCTCACTTTGTGACTTGACAACGAAATATTAGCAAGCCAGGCTAGCTAACTGCAGCTTGCCCCACAGAAATGGATATCTGGCTGTAACCTTGGCTGGCTAAACACGGAAGGTTAGCGCACTGTTATCGTATTGGCTAAACGGACACATCTAGTCTTTCACTAAGATTTGACGTGTGGAATTTTGGAAACTCCAGCATCCGACATAGGACGTTCTGAAACTACACCATTCAGATCACGAACACGTAAAGCAGTCCATTCTCGTCTCAGCTGTTGAATGTGAATCGGGCTTTCGTCCGTGTCTGGGGAAACCAGCTCCTCTTGTCCCTTCTACTGAGAGCTGCTGCCATGGCTATGATAGTAACAGGTTTGAACCACTCTTGCCTCCCTCCTCCAGAATGTGATTCCCCAGCAGCTGCTGGACCAGTATCTTTCCATGACGGACCCGGCGCAGGCCCAGACGGTGGACACTGAGATCGCCAAGCACTGTGCGTTCAGCCTACCTGGCGTGGCCCTCACCCTGGGCCGACAGAACTGGCACTGCCTAAAGGACACGTACGAGACCCTCGCCACCGACGTACAGGTGGGTGCTTTTGGATTCAAAAGTTTTCCGTTGTGTGCCCAAGAACACGACAGAGAAAAGTCGGGGTCTTCAATGATAAGAGCTTGTTTGGTTTGGAACGAAAAGTGAACAACACACCATGTATTGACATCATCTCATCACTGGAGATTGATACGTCAGAAAACAACCGTTACATTTGTGTTTGAAATCCTATGCATGTTGCTATGCTAATGGCCAGTCCAGTGACTGCTTGGTCACAGGTCTCATGACGTAATATTGACATGTTAGTTTGCAACCAAAAGCAATACAGCTTGTCATTTTGACTTTGAGGCTGTACGGAACTTCAGTTACCTCAAATGTTTGCTTATTTCTGGGCAAATTAGATGGGACAGCGGTCGAGAGGAGAGAGTGTGCTGAAGTAGCAGTGGCTAAACTCTCAATTACCACCTCTGACCTGACAACGGCCATGTTGACTATACTCCTCCTAATTCTCTCTAACATGGAAACGTTTTGTTTTGTGACGAGCCAAGCTAACCCCCTGGCTGTACTCATTACCCCTACAGTGGAAAGTGCGCCGGACGCTGGCGTTCTCCATCCACGATCTGGCCCTGATCCTGGGGGACCAGCTGACGGCGGCCGACCTGGTGCCCATCTTCAACGGCTTCCTTAAGGACCTGGACGAGGTGCGCATCGGCGTGCTCAAACACCTCTATGACTTCCTCAAGGTGAGACCACCATACGTGTAACGAGCAACTGTGTAGCGATTCTAAATCGGCCATCTACATAGGCTACACATTAAAATGCAAATGTTTGGTCCACCTGCTGTGCTCTTTTACTAGCCTGGTCCCAGATCTGTTTGTGCTCTTCTTACCAACTCCATTGCTCATTGTCGGGCCAAACATTGCATAGCACTTTAATTGAACAGGCTTTTAAAATTCAATATCGGTGCACAATTTCTACCAAAAATATCAAAGCAATACAAAAGGCACTCTTTTGGTGGAACGACCCATAACTTGGATCTGTTGCTGTGGTGTTAAAGCTTTCTGTCTTCTGTCTTGTCTTGTGGCAGCTGCTCCATGCAGAGAACCGGAGAGAGTACCTGTACCAGCTTCAGGAGTTCATGGTGACGGACAACAGCCGCAACTGGAGGTTCAGATACCAGCTGGCCGAGTGAGTCTCCCATTCATTTAGATACCAGCTGGCCGAGTGAGTCTCCCATTCATTTAGATACCAGCTGGCCGAGTGAGTCTCCCATTCATTTAGATACCAGCTGGCCGAGTGAGTCTCCCATTCATTTAGATACCAGCTGGCCGGGTGAGTCTCCCATTCATTTGGATCAGGGCTAGTCTTTCTCATTCATCTAGGATCGAGGCCTCCAGATTTCTCCCAATAGAGGGCGCACTTGCCACCAGACTGTGATGTCATGCACAATTTTAGTATTCCACTTGGATGGGCCTTCCAATGATCACAGGGTTTCATCCAGGTCAGCAGGGTGGATCAGCCAATGAATGATGCTCCTGAGCAGGACGGCATATGGCAGTAAATCACTAACATTGGGCCCGTATCCTCAGTATCTCGGAGTAGGAGTGCTGATCTAGAATCAGTTTAGCCTTTTTTAGATCGTAATAAGATTATATGGACAGATCCTATATCAGCACTCCTACTCTGAGACAGTTTGTGGATTCAGGTCCTGGCCCCGTATCTGTTTGTGCTCTTGTCTACTCCATCAAGCCAAACACAACAATGAGTGACAGGGACTTGGCATGATGGCTCAAACAGACTGTCACTCAGGTTAACATGGCGCAAAAGCAGTCGCCCTCTTGGTTTGTTTTACTCTGCTCTCCCAATGCATATATAAGTATTGTTGGACTTCTTTGTGGAGTGAAGATATCAGAGAAAGAAAATTTTTATTTTTAGGGTGACCCCCCTGAAGAGCCAGTGTGTGTTGAACAGAACGTCTTCATGTGTGTGTCCACAGGCAGCTGATCTTGATCATGGAGTTGTACAGCCACGATGATGTGTATAACTACCTCAGACAAATAGCACTGACCCTCTGCTCAGACAAAGTGTCAGAGGTCCGGTGGATCTCTTACCAGCTGGTAGGCATGCCATTTGCACTTGAATTTGTTTGGGGGGTGAAATGATGTAACAATGTTTTCTTTATTATTGTTTGACAGCCTCAAGTACTCATATTGTCCTCAATGATATGAGGTGTGCTTGTGTGCGCATGTCTGTATTGTGACAAACTTCTGTGGAAGTGACAGTCATCTCATCAGTGACCTGCCTTTCTTAAAGAATGGGAAGCACCCAAACATGGTTTGCCTCACAAATGGCTGAAAATATTCCATTGTCTGTGTCAGGTCCACATTAGGTAGACATCAATAGAAAAACAGGAAACTACTATGAAATAACAAAATATTTCAGTTGTGTATATTACTTAGTTTTCATTTGATCATCTCATCTCTGCTCAGGCAATAGCAGCCAGCCAACCATCTAACGGTATCTCTGTGCTTCCCATACTCAACAGTCTTTTAGTCATCCTACTTAGCTAGGCTAGTGGCTAGCTGGTAGCTGCCTAAGTATGCTGCAGAGGTGTCTGACGAAATCATTTGACTAGTTCTTTAAAGAAGACGCGGCATACTTTCTAGACTGCTTATATCCAGCTCCTATAACTATCAATCGGGTAGAGCTACTTCGCGTACTGTCTCTATCCCTCTCGTCATGTTGTGTACATTACTCTCATGCAGTCTGTTGTGCGGGCTCTGTCCGAGCCAGGAAGAACAGGCGCAATGGATTGTGGTCATTGTATTTAATTACCACGTTTATGCGCTGAACTAGTTTGAATATTTGCTTCATGAAAACTACAACTCCCTTCAGCCCAGCATCCCACATACACTATATAGACAAAAGTATGTGGACACCACTTCAAATGAGTGGATTCGGCTATTTCAGCCACACCTGTTGCTGACAGGTGTAAAATAGAGCACACAGCCACGCAATCTCCATAGACAAACATTGGCAGTAGAATGGCCTTACTGAAGAGCTCAGTGACTTTCAACGTGGCACCGTCATAGGATGCCACATTTCCTACAAGTCAGTTTGTCCCGATCAACTGTAAATGCTGTTATGTGGAATGGAAACTTCTAGTGGCAACAACGGCTCAGCCGCAAAGTGGTAGGCCACACAAGCTCACAGAACGGGACCGCCGAGTGTTGTAGCGTGTAATAATCTGTCCTCAGTCGCAACATTCACTAATGAGTTCCAAACTGCCTCTGGAAGCAACTTCCCTCACAAGAACTGTTCTTTAAGGAGCATCATGAAATGGGATTCCATGGCTGAGCAGCCGCACAAAAGCCTGAGATCACTATGCGTAATGCCAAGCGTTGGATGAAATGGTGTTAAGCTCGCCGCCATTGGACTCTGGAACAGTGGAAACGCGTTCCTTGGAGTGATGAATCACGCTTCACCATCTGGCAGTCTAACTGATTAATCTGGGTTTGACGGATGCCAGGAGAATGCTATGTACCCGAATGCGTAATTACCAACTGTAAAAAATGGTCTGGGGCTGTTTTTCATGGTTTGGGCTTGGCCCCTTAGTTCCAGTGAAGGGAAATCTTAATGCTACAACATTCAAGGAATGTCTAGATGATTTTGTGACAACAGTTTGGGGGCCTTTTCCTGTTTCATCATGACAATGAAGTCTCCGCAACAATGTTCCACCATCTAGTGGAAAGCCTTCCCAGAAGAGTGGAGGCTGTTATAACAGCAAAGGTGGGACCAACGCCATATTAATGCTGATGATTTTGGAATAAGATTTTCGACGAGCAGATGTCCACATACTTTTGGTCATGTATTGTATTTACATACACAGCCCTGATAGGATGGTCTCCAGCCAACCCCATTACCCAGATGAACAGTCATTGGTTTATTATGATCAGATCACATTGTGACGTCATGATGTGGGCCAAAAGATCCATCCTTCCTAACAGGCTGAAATTCCAGGCATTTTCTTCAAACGGCTCATACACAATTTCATACTGTTATTTCGACCTCGTATTGTGGAAATGTCATCAAATATCATCTTGTCTGTCCCAGGTGGTGGAGATCTTACAGAAGATGTATGCGTGTGGAGCCCACGAGCTGGGCCTGAACTTCAGCAATGAGCTCATCGTCCTCTTCTGCCACTGTCCAAAATGGGTGGGCCGCCAGGCCTTTGCCTTCATCTGCCAGGTCAGGACACACATAGTATTTCTGAAAATAAATCCTTACAAACACTAATCCCAATAGCTGCTGCCTTCAAAATAATGTTTAGTGTGAAATTGCATCAGCCATGCTTGCCATAGAACTATTCTGAAAGAAGGCGGAAGTGAGAATTGTATGCCTGACTGCTTGGTCATGTTCATTAGGCACCAAACAGAAGGGAAACTGATTTTTGAAACATTTTCTGTTGCATTCCCTAATGAACACTAACGGCTCTGCTTACCATCTGTCATCTATCTTTCTATCTAAATCTGTTTTTCTATTAACTCACTCTCCACTGTGTTCCCCAGGCCATCGTGGAGGAGGACTGTATGCCCATGGACCAGTTTGCCCAGCACCTCCTCCCCAGTCTCCTCAGCCTGTCGTTGGACCCCGTGGCCAACGTCCGCGTGCTGGTGGCCAAAGCACTGCGGCAGAGTGTCATGGAGAAAGGTAAAGACTGGGCCCTCTTATCGACCCAAGAATATGGTTCATGCATGAGATGCTTTATGCTATTGAGAAAGTCAAGAATGGAATAGAACATAATTTGTCTTAGAGAGGGAATATGTCTCACACATTTAAAAGCCCACACCAGAAATCCACTTTTTCGAGATGAAAGATGATGGTCAGAGCTTACTCATTGTAAATGATTTACCTCAATAGGTCATCATTTTAGTGAAAGTGTCAATTATTTGTCCTTGAAGTGGGAAATCCAAGGTGGGACATTTGCGGAAATCTGTGTCAATGCCATGTCTTTTCCTATGAGATAACGTGCAAATTCTTATTTTCAGGGCTGGGTTTTATTTAAATGTTACCACCCACCAGCATGACATTGTTTATTAATCAGAAACAGCTGCAAAGTTCTTCCTCTTAGCAAATGAGCTGAGCCAAAACATCCTTTTGTCCTAAGCCATGGAGCATGTTAAAATGGGGTGTGAGCTATCTCCTGTTAGTGATATGAGGCAACCTCCAAAGTGGTTCAAACAGAGGGCTTGATTGACATAATGTGTATGGGAATGTTCTTAAACAGATTATAACCTGGGTGGTTCGAACCCTGAATACTGATTGGCTGAACTGTGGTACTGTAATCAGACCATATACCACGGATATGACAAAACATGTATTTGTATTGTTCTAATTACAATGGTAACCAGTTTATAATAGCAATAAGGCAGCTCTGGGGGTGGTGGTATATGGCCAATATACCACGGCTAAGGTCTGTGTCCAGTCAGTCCGCGTTGCGTTATGCTTAAGAACAGTCCTTAGCCGTGGTATATTGGCCATATACCACACCTCCTCGTGCCTTATTGCTTAAATAGAAACAGAAATAGACGTATGATGCAATACACATGAAATGAATAAATAGCAGAAGAAGAGCATAACTACTAATTATATTGAATAGAGCAATAGCAATAGGCAAGTCAAGCACAGTACATGATAATAAATGGTGACTGGTCTTGCAGGTACATTTACATGTTAATCATTTAGCTCTTACCCAGAGTGACTTCCTGTTAGTGAGTCTTTCCCAGTTCCAACAGATTTTCTCTCTCGTTGCATGTTGTTGTGTTTGATCCTCCCAAAATGTGTTGTGCCGTATGTTTCTGATATCCACACGAGCATACCACTTAGAATATTGTTTTCCCTCTCTCTTCTGTGGACTATTTTCTCCCTTCATTTTGTTGTTCATGTTTTGCCCTCTATTCCTCATTGTTCCCTATCGTTCTCCATATTTCCCCAGTTTCCTACATTCTTATATTTAATTATGTTAAGTACTGCCCACCGGTCCACCCATTAGGGCCTCATTGACTTGAATTGGGACACCCATTCTAGTAATTATATTTCTATAGTTGTGACCCATGTAAAATGCACTTTAAATAAATAGTGACTTGACTTGTACTTGCAGCGTACTTCAAAGAGCCGGGCAGTGCCTACTTAGAAGAGCTGGAGGAGACTGTGATGACCCTGCAGGCGGACAAGGACAGAGACGTACGCTTCTTTGCCAGCCTGGACCCCGACATGGTGCTTATGGACACTTCTGCTTTAATCTAGAACCTTCCGGCCTGCTCCAACACACAGCCAATAACTATCACCAGCATCAGACCTGACCAGAACACTCGCCTGCAGGAAATAAAGGCACTGATACATAAACATGCATAGAATCAGTCATGTGCTCTTTCTCTGTCTCACACACACACACACACACACACACACACGATCTGAAAACCGCACCTCGCTAAGCTAAAACAGCCACCGCAAAATGGCATCGGATTCCAGGTGGAAAACAACCCACCATATGGCTTGGCTCGCGTCCCGTCGTCGAGTCACCTCAACCCATCTGTATCCAGCTGGTTCTCTCAGGTCCTCTGGTTTCATCACGGTTTCTCTCTCTCTTTTCATCTTGTCTTCAATGACCTCCGTAACCACTACTGCTTAGGAGAAGGAACAACTGCACCACTTGGCACGAAACAAAATATGTTAATGAACTCATGGCATCTTCCCTCTGTCTGTTTACTATGTCAATAATGTGATCCAAGTCTCCCAGAGACCAATGAAATACCTCTGATTGGACATAACTCAGGCCAGTTTCGCCACAGGGGCGTTTAGCTTATAGAATGAGTTGCAGCGCTTTAGAACGTCACAGATAGAAATGGAATGTATAGATAGACGCACTAGAATTGTGATTCTTCTATATACAATGCATCTGTACATTCTGTAACGCTGCTCTCCCCTGAATAAACCTTGGGTGTCAGCGGGACCTCTGGTGACAGTCAATTTTGCATCCCAAATGGCAGCCTATTCCCTTTATAGTGCACTACTTTTGATCAGGGACCATAGGGCTATGGTCAAAAAAGTGCACTGTATAGGGAACAGGGTGCCATATCGGATGCAGCCCTTCAATTGTGTTTTGGGGTTATTTGGGGTGTTCACGACTCAAGGGCTTATGATAAAGTGACAGAGTTTGTTGTAAAACCTGTAGAAAGAAGCAGAAAAAGAGTGATAGTTTGGTAAAGACCTGTGAAGCACTCCCCCCTTATCCACCGTGTAGTCCGTCATTGTAAATAAGAATTTGTTCTTAACTGACTTGCCTAGTTAAATAAAGGTTAAATTAATTTTAAAAATGTAAATCCACTTCAACATTGTGGATTCTAATCCCATTTTGGCTTTTCAGTCAGACCACTGCACTGACCACAATCAATTGTACAGTATAGGAATGGTTGTGTGGCCTGGGTTCGTGTTCCAAAACGCTCTGACTAGTAAATCTCATTAGTAGTGAAATAAGTATGTTGGAGAATAAATAACTTCCATTGTATAGCTTAACCTGTATAGCCAGGGGATCCAAGGCCAGTTTTAGGGTTTTCTGTAGAGACATGAATGTGGATATAATGAGAGCTGTCACTTTTGTAGTCTTTTTTCTCTCTTTTTTTTTCCTCACCTGTTCACATGGGCAACCCATTTTAGACCACCATTGAGATCCTAAACTGATTGCGGTGGGGCGTGCATCTCAAGTCTGTCTTCCATCTTATGGAAATGTTCACTGCTGTAGACTACCTAACGCATCACATCTGTCAGCAATTTTCCCCATCTTGTTTTTCTTTATGGTAGAACTGTTAATATATATGCATTTTATGAAATGTATTTTTTTTCTTTTCAAAGATTTTATATCCGAACTTTGCATTTCACAACCTTTGTAACATTCAATAATTTCTTTAAAATATTTTTTATGTAATGTTATTTTTAGTATTCTGTAATTAAATTTATAATATAAATCAGAAAAATCAAGACATGTGTAGCCTGTCTCCAAACTACCTTGTATAACCAACAAATGAATTGTGCAAATGAGTGTCATATCATTGTCACAAAGGTTCAAAACACCTGCAGCACAAATGTTTGATAAATATAAAACTCAGCTAGGTGAGTTTTCCATGAAGAAGAATTGTTGCTTCTTTAAAAGTATTTTTTGCGATACTTGAAGTTTGACACGTAAAGTGAAGCGGTGAAATATAATCAGTAAAATCTATGTTCCGATTACTACCGACAGACTACTACACTGAACAAAAATATAAACGCAACATTTAAAGTGCTGGTCTCATGATTTATGAGCTGAAATAAAAGATTCAAGAAATGTGTCATACGCACCAAAAGCTTATTTCTCTCAAATTTTGTCCACATTTGTTTACATCCCTGTTTCAGCATTTTATCCTTTGTCAAGATAATTAATCCAGTTTAGTCACACAACAGAATGCCACAGATGTCTCAAGTTTTGAGGGAGTGTGCGATTGCCATGCAGGAATGTCCACCAGAGCTGATAATTCAATGTTATTTTCTCTACCATAACGTCATTTTGGAGAATTTGGCAGTACGTCCAACCAGCCTCACATCCACAGACCACGTGTAACCATGCCAACCCAGGGCCTCCAACTCCGGCTTCTTTCCCTGCAGGATCGTCAGAGGGGGTGAAAAGTATTTATCTTTGTAATAGAGCCTTTTTGTGGAGAAAATTTAATTTTGATTGGCTGGGCTTCGCTCCCCAGTGGGTCAGCCTGGCTCCCAAATGGGTGGGCTTATGCTCTACCAGGCCCACCCATGGCTGGGGCGCAGCCATGGGTGACTTTACAGTGCAACAAAATAACTAGGGCTTTACAATGAAGTCACAGAGTGTGCACAGAGCGACATGTAAAAATGCATCATTTTTTGGGTGATTTCTTGAATTCTCTATTTGGTGTATATTAAGGGGCACTTCATTTAATATAACAGGCTTTTAAAAATTCAATATCGGTGCACAAGTTCTACTGAAAATATCAAAGCAATACAAAAGGCACTCTTTTCGTGGAACGACCCATAACTTGGATCTGTTGCTGTGGTGTTAAAGCTTTCTGTCTTCTGTCTTGTCTTGTGGCAGCTGCTCCATGCAGAGAACAGGAGAGAGTACCTGTACCAGCTTCAGGAGTTCATGGTGACGGCTGTCAGTCAATCAGTATTCAGGGCTCGAACCACCCAGGTTATAATTTGTTTAAGAACATTCCCATACACATTGTCAATCAAGTCCTCATTCTGATTGACTGGCTTTGGCTCCCCAGTGGGTCGGCCTGGCTCCCAAGTGGGCGGGTCTATGCCCTCCCAGGCCCACCCATGGGGACACCTCTGCCCAGTCATGTGAAATCCATAGATTAGGGCCTAATGAATTTATTTCAATTGACTAATTCCCTTATTTGAACTGTAACTCAGCAACATCTTTAAAATTGTTGCATGTTGCGTTTTATATTCGTGTTCAGTTCAAATATCAACCTTATTACGTTGGTGTGTGGGGCACTTAGATCACATATTTCATCACAAGTAACTGCACTCAGACTACTACACTTTTACTCATAAGGAATAACAAACATTTTAGGCTATTATTTGGGGAGAGAAATATGATGGTGCATAGTGGAAGAAGTTTAGAAGTTTGTTAGTGTTGAAGAATTGATGCCATTGTGGTAGAGGGAGGGACTGTTTTATGCAGGGGTGCAACTTTCACTGGGGATGGGGGGGACATGACCCCCCCCCCCCCCCCCCTACACACACACACACATTCTGATATTGCATTTTTGTACCACCGCCCCAGTTTTTTCATTGCACTGTTATAAAATAAAATAAACAGTATCAGTGTGCTTTAGGACCATGCAGACGCCTTAGAGCGGTATCAGCCGGCTGGATTTAGGACGGTGCGGACGCTAAAGAGCCTGCGAACAGAGGCAGCTGTTGTCTGTGTGTTGTGCTTTTTCTCCAAGTTGTAAAAGCAAGCAGAGCAGAAACTGGCTACTCTGTATTTGACTGATGTAACTGCTGTTTGACTTAACTTCTTATGGTATAGGGGACGCTTGCGTCCGACTCTGCCAAAAGCCAGGGAAAATGCAGCGCGGCAAATTTAAATAAATTATATAAAAATCAAACTTTCATTCCATCACACATGTAAGATACTCAATTAAAACTACACTCGTTGTGAATCCAGCCAACATGTCAGGTTTTTAAAAGGCTTTTCAGGGGAAAGCATAAGAAGCTACTATCTGATGATAGCACAACAGTAAACAAAGAGGGTAGCATATTTCAACCCTGCAGGCGCTACACAAAACGCAGAAATAAAATATAAAACATGCTTTACCTTTGACGAGCTTCTTTTGTTGGCACTCCAATATGTCCCATAAACGTCACAATTGGTCCTTTTGTTCGATTAATTCCGTCCATATACAGTGGGGCAAAAAAGTATTTAGTCAGCCACCAATTGTGCAAGTTCTCCCACTTAAAAAGATGAGAGAGGCCTGTAATTTTCATCATAGGTACACTTCAACTATGACAGACAAAATGGGGGAAGAAAATCCAGAAAATCACATTGAAGGATTTTTAATGAATTTATTTGCAAATTATGGTGGAAAATAAGCAAACTAAGGTGGGAAAAAGGCTGCCTAAGTATGATCCCCAATCAGAGACAACAATAGACAGCTGCCTCTGATTGGGAACCATACCAGGCCAAACAAAGAAATAGGAAAACTAGATTGCCCACCCTAGTCACACCCTGACCTAACCAAAATAGAGAATTAAAAGGATCTCTAAGGTCAGGGCGTGACAGTAAGTGATGATGCATGGCCCGGAGCCTCCAGTGATGATCCATGGCCCGAAGCCTCCAGTGATGATCCATGGCCCAGATCCTCCAGAGACGATCCACGGTGCAGAGTCTCCAGCAACAGTCTGCAGTCCAGAGCCTCCAGCGACGGTCTGCAGTCCAGAGCCTCCAGCGACGGTCTGCAGTCCAGAGCCTCCAAAAACGGTCGGCAGTCCAGAGCCTCCAGCGACGGTTCCCGGCACGGAGCCTCCAGTGGGGATTCCCAGTCCGGAGCCTCCAGCGGGGATTCCTAGTCCGGAGCCCTCTGCGATGATCTACGGTCCGGAGTCCCCGGCGACGATCCAAGGGTCGGGAACTCCGGCGGCGACGATCCACGGTCCAGTTCCTCCGGCGACGATCCACAGTCCGGAGTCCCCGGTGACGATCTACGGTCCGGTTCCTTCGGCGACGATCTACGGTCCGGAGCCTCCGGCGATGATCGACGGTCCGGTTCGGGGGGATCAGCGAGCGGAGCGGGGTCTACATTCCGAACCCGGAGCCGCCACCGAGGCTAGATGCCCATCCAGACCCTCCCCCATAGAGTCAGGTTTTGCGGCCGGAGTCCGGGGGGGTGGTACTGTCACGCCCTGACCTTAGAGAGCCTTTTTATTCTCTATTTGGTTAGGTCAGGGTGTGACTATGGTGGGCAATCTATTTTGTAGTTCTATGTTGGCCTGCTATGGTTCCCAATCCGAGGCAGCTGTCTATTGTTGTCTCTGATTGGGGATCATACTTAGGCAGCCTTTTTTCCATCTTAGTTTGTGGGATCTTGATTTTGTATAGTTGCTGTGTAGCCTGCAGAACTTTACGTTCGTTTTGTATTTTGTTCTTTTTTCGGTGTTCATTGTAATGAAAGTAAGATGTTCGCCTACCACGCTGCACCTTGGTCTCCTCATTCAAACGATGAACAAAACAAAAGGTTGATGGCTCGTATATAAGGTCTCTAGCTGAGTCAAAACATTTGATTTCCCCAGTAGTTTGAGTTTAACAGCGTTGTCTATATGTGATGTACAATTCACATGTTTAGAGACCCTTTCAGACAGATGTTTTAAATCCTTAAAACCAGACTTGGACCACACACACTCTCCATTGAATAGCAGGCAGGGGAATCAAATAGTGATTGCTTTGAGATCCTTGTAGTTAGCCACTGCTTCCTTCCAAACCACTCGTAGTTGAATTTGTGATTTCCGACTTGTTGTGAAATGTTTATGGCAAATGAACACAGAGACGTTTTATCTATAATTTCTCTTCATATGATGAGGATGGAAAAGGATTTGCCAGTAGATTGTCAACGTGGTTCATGATGACGACTGCTTGTCTAGTTTGATTGCTAAGATTTTGAAAGTATGATGTTGACATGATCAGTCCAATCAAAGCTACGGTAGAAACGGTAGGAAAAAAAATGTGATTTGATGTAATTTTATCTTTAGCCAATGACCTTCAGCCTTCTTGGACGGGCACTTCTACTGTAAATCTATGGCGGCACCCAAATGGGCTTGAACGTTCTAGCTCTAACCACTAGGCAGGTAGCCTAGCCACTAGGGAGGTAGCCTAGTGGTTAAACCATTGGGCCAGAAGCCGAAAGGTTGCTGATTGAATCCCCGAGCTGACAAGTTAATAAAAAAATCTGTCGTTCTTCTCCTGAACAACGCAGTTAACACACTGTTCCTAGTCATTGTTGATAAGAATTTGTTCTTTAAGGGACATGCCTAT
The DNA here is from genome assembly GCF_034236695.1 of Oncorhynchus nerka. NCBI lineage: Eukaryota > Metazoa > Chordata > Actinopteri > Salmoniformes > Salmonidae > Oncorhynchus > Oncorhynchus nerka. The sequence continues at coordinate 88,370,167 of NC_088397.1, forward strand.
TTAAATTTACTTAAGAAAGCAGAAAGAGGCCATGTTTGTATGTGGCTTTATTAACTCTCTCTATATATATATATATTTTTTTTTTTACATTGTTTGCAAACTTATATGTGACACCAAAAAAAAATTCAGATTATTATTATTATTTTTATTTAGTAGGTGTGGCTCAAAACCACTGGTGGGTAAAGCTTTGATTGAGAAAATGATGAGATCAAACTGTTCTGCTCCCTCACCTAAAAATCTCCACTTCACCACTGACTATATAGCCGATTTCAATTGTCACCGCTGAGACAATCACGTTACAAAGTCAGAAATAAGTTGTACAGAATTTAAAGTGGGATTGCTGTCGCAGATCCATTAAAAAGTGGGCCTGCCTCCTGACCATAATATACCAGGGACTTCCAAGTCAATATAACTAAACTGATGCTAAGTATCAGTCGATCATGAAACATTAGATATTTTCAACTGTGTGTATTTTTTTTTTTCACAATACAAAAATCTACTTACATTGTTACATCAAACATGTCTAACAAAACAAAACACAGGTATTAAAAAGAAAATACTCAAAAACACACTAAATATAAATAAAATAATACAAAAAATAAACCATTTTAGTGCAATTGTATTCACTCTGAAAATATCTTATTATAATGATTCAGGAAGATGTTATTCTTGTTGTTATTCACTGGGGTTCATGTTTTAATAAGATAATTAAATTCAATCAGAAAAATTTGTAATTTTGGTATAGAATTTTGGAATTTTTGTTTGTGTATAAAGTATTTGGCAACAAGAATAAAAAAAATGAACAATCATTTCAGTGGTCTTATCATCATTGCAATAGTAACATATAATATCTTTCATGTCAAAAACATAGGCATTTTTTCAACTGTGTGTATGTTACTGTCGCACATGAGCCGAAAGCGCAACAATTGGACTCTAACGTCTATCACCATAGCAACAGTAATAGTCAGACAACATTCCAAACGGAAGAGAATTCATTAATTCATTCTTTCAGAATTCTAAACCCTTTGCAATCTGCAAAAATTACTGAGCGCGTTTCTATGAGCAATCCAATGGCATATTTTTACACCTCAACGAAGAAGATTTCACTTCAGGTACCGAGACCCAAAAGTGCGATGATTAACCGCGACATCGACTCGAAGAGTGTACGGAGACCCAAAAGTGCAGTTTACCGTGACCCGTTGAAGAAAGTCAAGTTCAGTCTTGGTGCCAGGCTGCGTGAAACGGGAGAGATGTTCGTTGTGCCCGACTGCCACCACAATATGAGAATCAGAGAGCTAAAAAACACCATGGAATTAGTGGTTGGGGTTCCGACAGACTTCCAGAGAGTATGCTACCTGGATAATGGTAAAATAAATACCTTTGATCTCATTTGCTGGTATAACTGTTGACATATGTTCATGAGAAATGGGGAGATGTTGTTGATTAATTGATTAGACATTTATTCATAGATTTTTATTGGGTTTAATGAAGTTAGAATCACGGACCTTATAAATCTCAAACGTAGGCTAGCAGTGACAGGCCCGTCATGGTGAACATTTTATTGAGGGTGTTTTCCAGTCAGACTAATTATCTAATGATATGCTTCTCTGACCAGACCTAATGTATACTCTCTCCACCCATCAGGTGACCTATGTGATGACACCACTATCCACTGTAATGACATCGTCCCTGGAACTACTGTCACCCTGATGATCTGGCCTTATGATGGATGGTCTGAGCTTGTGATCGCTGCAGCTACTGGGGATGTATTCAAGGTGATGTGGCATGAAAGAAGAACCTAGAATAGTCTACAGCAGTCCTACACAGAGACTCTCTATGGCTCAGGTCATTATTGATCATAGTAAAAAAAATAACCATCATCACCTAATAACAATAATGCATTTCTTTACCAGACTTTCTGAAAGATCCTCCTTATTTGATCTAATGTGGCTATAGCCTGTAATTACTACACATCTAAACAGCATCTCACAGCTGTTATTACAACCTGTAGACCTTATTTACTTCACTCTTCCCTTTTTTTAGGATGAACATTTCCATCGACTTTTCACACATATAAATTCTCTTTATTTCATGTAGCTCAAGAGTGTGATGTCCAAACCAGCACCGCCACGTTCCTCCCATCTCAGTGCTATGGGTTCTATGAGTGGAGCTCCTTCCTGGCTCTCTCACCGTCTCTTCTCTGCTCTGTTCATCAGTGCCCACCGTGGACACATGCCCGCTGTCCGCTTCCTGCTCCAACAAGGTACCCACCACCGCAGAGGCAAAACATCTGGATATCACCGGCACACTGGAAAAACCTTGTATCTCACTTGGGGTGATTTTGATAAATATTATTTTGACATAAATTGAATGTAGACATCCCTCACAGAGGCATGATGCCCATGGGGGGCACAGGGGCAGGTGCCCCCTCAGATATATATTTTTGTTGTTGTTGTTTTTTGTTGTTGAAGTTTTACTCCTTTTTCTCCCCAATTTCGTGGTATCCAATTGTTTTTAGTAGCTACTATCTTGTCTCATCGCTACAACTCCCGTACGGGATGCGTCCTCCGATACACAACCCAACCAAGCCGCACTGCTTCTTAACACAGCGCGCATCCAACCCGGAAGTGCACGGATATCCCTACCGGCCAGGCCCTCCCTAACCCGGACGACGCTAGGTTAGCGCGCACTGCGCCCGGCCTGCCACAGGAGTCGCTGGTGCGCGATGAGACAAGGATATCCCTACCGGCCAGGCCCTCCCTAACCCGGACGACGCTAGGTTAGCGCGCACTGCGCCCGGCCTGCCACTGGAGTCGCTGGTGCGCGATGAGACAAGGATATCCCTACCGGCCAGGCCCTCCCTAACCCGGACGACGCTAGGCCAATTGTGCGTCGCCCCACGGACCTCCCGGTCACAGCAGGTTACGACAGAGCCTGGGCGCGAACCCAGAGTCTCTGATGGCCACTGTCTCCCTTGGCCACTGCGCCACCCGGGAGGCCCCCCCTCAGATATTTAACAAAAAAACATGTAATACTCGCTGTTATACTACTAGCCACTTAGCAATTTTATGAAGTTGGCTTTAGCTAGCACAGATAGGTTCCCGATCTCCCAGCTTTCAAGAAGCCAATTCAGCCTATCAACCAAGTAAGAGTAGCTAGCTTGTGTACTGTAACTATCTTAGTTGGCATGCCTGCTGGCAAGGTTGGTAGACATTAGAAACGCAAGCACTAAATGTACTGACTAAGACTCATATTCATTTCAATCTTTTACCCAGATTTTAGGAAGAAATGCAGATAAGCATATTTACTTCATTAAAATAAAAGAACCACCAGATACAGACAAGAAAAAAAGATGATTTATTATTTTTAATTCCTAAACATTTCACTTTTTGGAGATACAGGGTTGTTCTGGTACGCTGGCAATATCTGGGTTATGTTAATTAGGCCAATTAACAGAAAACGTTTGGCAGAAGAAAGCAAAAGTCAAGCCAGTTTGTTGTTTTAGTCCGTTTTCTTTCTGTATGCCTAACAAACTTGACCCTGTTATCTAGGGGCCAACGTTAAGGGCCAGACTCCCCTGGGGCGCGGGGCCCTCCACGCGGCAGCCGCCCAGGGCCAGTTGCAGTCCATCCAGGAGCTACTGGTGCGCGGTGCCCCACACCAGCTGGAGGACGCTGAGGGCATGACAGCTCTGAGAACCGCCATGCGCTGGGGCCAGAGGAAGAGCACCCGGCAGCTCTTCCTCTTCCACTGGCAGGAGCGTGCGCAGGGCGTGCGCCTCAAGCCTCACCTGGATGAGACAGAGCTGTTTGCCCACCAGAAACATGACTCCCAGCTACGCACCTGGCACCGCGGTGCCCACGCTCAGAGATACATGGCCCACCTGGGTCGCTGTAGCCGTGGGGTGGAGGGCAGGGTGGAAGTGAGGCAGCTGGGGCCGCCGCAGAACACGGCCATGAGGGCCCAGGCAAGGAGGGCGTGGATGGGGGATGCGTGACCAGAGCTGCATGTCAAGAACAGGGCAGATGACCAAGAGCCTGGTCCTGGAGAGCTGTGTACACAGGATTTTATTCCAGCCCAACACCAACACACCAGTTCCTAACTACTCTGGATTGAATCGCATGAGCAGTCGGATCATTTGAATCAGATGTGTTAGTGTTGGGTTGGAACAAAAACCTGATAACAGACAATGTTTCCCCCTTTAGTCATTTAGTCAGAAGTTTGCCTACCTCTCCCACATCGGATGTTGAGTAAGCACTTTCGCAATGGTTCCGAGCAGCAAAACTCCCTTCATGAAATTATCAAGAAGCAGAAAAGTAGATGAACTGACATTTCTAATCAAGATAAACCAGTGAAAAAAAGGTGCAGCTAAAAGGTGTAATCACATTAGTCAGAGATGGGGAAATAAGATGTCTTGAGCAACCTGGACGATAGAATGTGACACTGCTTATTGGTGAATAAAAGTAGAAGCCAGAGAGAAAAAATATATATAAATACTGTATGATAAAAGCCAATTCAAAGGGAGTTGACAACTGTTAAATGGGGAATAAAGTACCTTTAACGTTTAAATGATTGTAGTTGTGAACTGTTCTATCAAACAAATGTATTGCCGTTGCACCATGGCAGCATTCAGTGCCTTCGGAAAGTATTCAGACACCTTGACCTTTCCACATTTTGTTACTTTACTGTTTATTCTAAAATGTATTACATCATTTTTTTCTCACATCAATCTACACACAATACCCCATATATGACAATGTGAAAACAGGTTTTTAGAATTTTTTGCAAATAATAATTAAAAACAGAAAAACATTTTTTCAACTAAATGGGGTCAGCCCTAACCTAGACACAATACCAAAGCGAAAACCAATTAAGAACAGAAATACCTTTTTTTACATAAGTATTCAGACCATTTGCTATGAGACTCGAAATTGAACTCAGGTGCATCCTGTTTCCATTGATCATCCTTGATATGTTTTCCAACTTGATTTGAGTCCACCTGTTGTAAATTCAATTGATTGGAAATTATTTGGAAAGGCAAACACGTCTATATATGGTTCCACAGTTGACAGTGCATGTCAGAGCAAAAACCAAGCTATGAGGTTGAAGGAATTGTCCGTAGAGCTTCGAGACAGGATTGTGTCGAGGCACAGAACTGGGTAAGGGTACCAAAACATTTCTGCAGCATTGAAGGTCCCCAAGAACACAGTGGCCTCCATAATTCTTAAATGGAAGAAGTTTGGAACCACCAAGACTAGCCGCCCGGCCAAAATGCCCAATCGAGGTAGAAGGGCCTTGGTCAAGGAGGTGACCAAGAACCCGATGGTCAAAGATGAACGGAGCAAAGTATAGAGTGATGGTTGATGAAAACCTGCTCCTAGAGCGCTCAGACCTGGCCGGAGGTTCACCTTCCAACAGGACAACAACCATAAGCGCATAGTCAAGACAACGTAGGAGTGGCTTCGGGTACAAGTCTCTGAATGTCCTTTAGTGGCTGAGCCAGAGCCCGGACTTGAACCCGATCAAACATCTCTGGAGAAAGTGAAGAGGTCTGAATACTTTAAAAATGCACTGAATACAGGGGAGTGATGGTAGTATTAATATTTGATGTGTCATTTGCCCTGCATAGAAATCAAGATGTATATAGATTTCATTAGTGTCTATTTTTGATTTTTTGTATACATATCAATACATTCTCCATGTCATTATATTCTATATGTCAATATATTATCCATATCAATATATTACCCATGTCAATATATTATCCATATCAATACATTCTCCATGTCTTATATTATCCATATCAATATATTATCCATATCAATATATTACCCATGTCAATATATTACCCATATCAATATATTATCCATATCAATATATTACCCATGTCAATATATTATCCATATCAATATGTTATCCATATCAATACATTCTCTATGTCAATATATTATCCATATCAATATGTTATCCATATCAATATATTATCCATATCAATACATTCTCCATGTCAATATATTATCCATATCAATATATTACCCATATCAATATATTATCCATATCAATACATTCTCCATGTCAATATATTATCCATATCAATATATTACCCATATCAATATGTTATCCATATCAATATATTATCCATATCAATACATTCTCCATGTCTTATATTCTCCATGTCAATATATTATCCATATCAATATATTATCCATATCAATACATTCTCCATGTCTTATATTCTCCATGTCAATATATTATCCATGTCAATATATTATCCATATCAATATATTACCCATATCAATATATTATCCATATCAATATATTATCCATATCAATATGTTATCCATATCAATATATTATCCATATCAATATATTACCCATATCAATATATTACCCATATCAATATATTATCCTATTATCCATATCAACATATTATCCATATCAATATATTATCCATATCAATATATTACCCATATCAATATATTACCCATATCAATATATTATCCTATTATCCATATCAACATATTATCCATATCAATATATTATCCATATCAATATATTATCCATATCAATATATTATCCATATCAATATATCATCCATGTCATTATATTCTACTTGTCAATATTTTCCTGTGTATTTCCTTCATTCTTGTGTACCTTTTTTCATTTCTCGTGTGTATTTATTTTATATGACATAGTATTACTGCAACGTTGAGGAAGAGCATGCAAGCAAGCAAGCATTTTACTATACTGTTTACACCTGCTGTAGTCTGTGCAATTGACAGATACACTCTGATTCGATCTGAAATAGTTGCCAATTTGGCCAGTAGAAGGTCTAAATGTCCATTTGAGCCAGAATCATTGAAGGGGAATGACATTAAGGTCTGAAAGGCACGGAGATTATGATCACTTGCCCAAAAATGTAAAGTAGTTATTTTCACCTATACACAGGGGAGGAATCAGAAAGACCATTCTAGTGAAAGGGTGTGTATTTTTCCATGTGATTTTTGAGACATTCTTATGACCTGGGTTGGGCTCCCTTTAAAAGCTCTGGCATCCTTGCATTATTTACACTACTGCAGTACTACAACAAGCAACTGCATCTACTTACCAACACAACCACGTGAGAGACGGCTTCAATGGGTTTTGGTAAGTCAACTAACACTGCTCGTTGCAAGATTTTTCAGATGCTGAAAAATGTGGATATTGCATTGTCAAGGTAGCCTATGTCATGTTTAGTGACAGAGGGTAATATAGTACAGTGAATGGGTATTTGGGTGACGACTTGTAGAATGGAATATTTTTCTTACAAAGGAAGATCATCCTTGTTGGTGTTTGTTCTTCTGTTAAATTAATATGATTTCTGACAGCTTTTATTATTCATGAGCCATTAGAGAAAATATGCAAAGTTGGCCTGTAGTGTATTGCATAGATAACACATCAGCAAATTATATACATATTTACAGATAGGGGCAGATCAGCAAATGTTACAGCTGGACTTGAAGATCTGCTGCTGTCTTTGTACATACAGTATTTGAATACAGGTATACTGTAGTTTACTATAATGTGTTACCTGTGCAATATACAGGCTTACTTTTGGGGGGGATTCTCCCTGCCTTTAAGGGGCTGTTTTCATCACTAATCTTCTGCCATATTTCACTTGAATTATTGTCATAGGTTCCTCATACCATTTCATACTGGCCCAAGGCTGTCTTTTACATAGAGAACATATTCAATTATAGTCTAATTCCTAAGTCTATGTATGGTCTTTCACCAACTTTTTTTTTGTTGCATATTTTTTCTGCATTATGCAAGGTCATAGGTCACAAGTGTTTTTACTATTCAGTGGTCTAAACTAGCCCAACTGACGTTCTGTTTCTGCTATGTTGCTGTCAGGAAAAAATGTGACAAACAAACATTGGGAAAGACAACGGAAAATGCAGAAACAGACATCCACACTAGAAAACAAAAAAAGTTGTATTATCAGGAAAAATTTAAAATCTGAATTTTGGGAAAATTCAGTTTCAAATAAAAAATATATATAGTATCTATATATTTATTAATTTCTTTCTTTCTTGAAGACGTTGGAAAATTAGAGTTCCACTGTGAGAAGAATAACAAAGCCCACAAAACCAATGACATCTCAGTGAACAGACTGATAGTCAGGAGAGGCCAGTCCTTCCTGGTCACCTTTGACTTCCATGGCTCCTTCAGATCCACAACAGACTTACTGGAGCTGATGGTGGAGACAGGTGAGTTAGAATAGAAAATAGAATAACTTTATTTATCTCTGCTATTTATTAGTGCTGTTTGTATTAGTTTCCCAGACTCAGATTATGTTAGTCCTGGACTAAAACACACTAGGATGAATCTAGGCTAGGGCAGGGAAACCCCTTTGACAAGACAGACACATGCAGTAATAAAGATATTAAAACAAATTCTTGTATGTGTTGTAGATAGCTGAGTTGGGGTCAATTCAATGTTATCTAAAGACTGAATTGCACCACTGACAGGATATGAGATACCTCCAACTTGTACTGTATATGTACTCCTGACATCAAAGTTACGCTGACAGAAAATGTGAATCTTACTGGACAACTACACTGTACAAAACATTAGGAACACCTGCTCTTTCCATGAATACCGCTACACTATGATCCCTTATTGAATCCACTTCAATCTGTGTAGATGAAAGGGAGTTAAATAAGGATTTTTAAGCCTTGAGACAACTGAGACATGGTTTGTGTATGTGTGCCATTCAGAGGGTGAATGGGCAAGACAATAGATTTAAGTGCCTTTGAACAGGGAATGGTAGTAGGTGCCAAGCGCACCAGTTTGAGTGTGTCAAGAACTGCAATGCCTCTGGGTTTTTCACACTAAACAGTTTCCCATGTGTATCAAGAATGGTTCACCACCCAAAGGACATTCACAACTGTGAGAAGCATTGGCATTAACATGGACGAGAATCACTGAGGAACGCTTTCGACACCATGTAGTGTTCATGCCCCGACGAATTGAGGCTGTTCTAAGGGAAAATGGGTACAACTAAATGTTCTTCCATTTTTTCCCTACTGGACACAACCCACAACATCCTCCCTTCTCCATCCAGGACCCCAGCCTTCGGAGGCATTGGGGACCAGGTCAGTGTTCGGGCTACCTGAGGGCTGTGGGAAGAGTTCCTCCTGGAAGGTCAAGGTTCACCAGGGCTCAGGGCTCCCGGTGGGTTCAATCACCATGGACATCACCAGCCCAGCAGACGCTTCCTGTGAACGAGATTTGAGAGTATGGTAAAGCATATGTAATACATTATAATGAAGTATAAATCATTCCTAAAAATGTTAACAAGAACTGTGATAAATTAACTTTTTGAATCACACAAAGGACAACAAATGCAGTGAATGCATCAATACAGCCATGGTAACACACAGTCATTATTTGATACAGTATCCAGAGGGTGTCAAATGCTGCATTCCTGAATGTTCTTATCAGTTTAACAGCTGGAAATGGCTAACTTTACAGAGAGTGTTGTAACCCATGTCTCTGTATGGGTTGGAAAGACGCCTCATAACTGTTTTGGGACATAATAGACACACAGATACAAACAATGGGCCACAACATCCAGAGCAACATTATATGAATGGCAGTCTGTGGTTATGAATGCTGTTCTCTAATATCAAAATGGTTGCATTGCTGTTGAAACCATGTGATGAGTTCATTGGTAGCACAGCCTATTATCACAGCCTGGTAGCACAGATTGGTAGCACAGCCTATTAGCACGGATTGGTAGTGCAGCCTGGTAGCACAGCTTGGTACCACAGCTTGGTAACGGCTTCGTAACATTCTGGTAACACAGCTTGGTAACATTCTGGTGACACAGTCTGGTAACAGTCTGGTAACATCCTGGTAACATACTGGTAACATTCTGATAACACAGCCTGATAACACAGTCTGGTAACATACTGTTAACACAGCTTGGTAACATTCTGGTAACACAGCCTGATAACACAGTCTGGTAACAGCCTGGTAACATCCTGGTAATATCCTGGTAACACAGCTTGGTAACACTACATTCTAGCATAGGAGATAGTGGTCATAACACAGTAACAGCATGATAACATGTTAAAGTTACTCGCAATTAAAAACATTGTCCAGACACCCTTTCATTTAATAATAACAAATAACAGTGTATTTTTTATTTATCCTTTATTTAACCATTCAAGTCAGTGGAACAAATTCTTATAATTCATGTTTTAAAACGCCTGTATTTTGTTGCGGGCTGTAGAGGACTGGGTGCATCTACCTGAGGAGGAGGAGAGGCAGGAGTATGTGATGAGAGAACAAGGCCTGGTGTACAAAGGTTCTGACAAATACATCAGCTCTATGGCGTGGAACTTCGGACAGGTACACAGAACAAACAAAACAGTATTGTACCGTTGAAAAGTACTAGCTAGCTGCTCATAACATATAGGGCTTGTTTCCTGGATACAGATTAAATATATTCCTCAACTAAAAAGCAAACTCAATGGAGAATCTCCATCCAAAAGTATTTTTACTCTGGAGAAGTCCAGGACTAATCTGTTGTCCAGGAAACCGACCCCAAGTGTCACACGTTATCTTAGTCTACATGATTGGCTAGAGTCCTGTGTGGCTCCATTGGTAAAGCATGGCTCTTGCAACTCAAGGGTTGTGGGTTTCGATTAACGCGAGAGACCAATACGAACATTTATCCACTCAATACTGTAAGTCACTCTGGATAAGAGCGTCTGTTAAATGACTAAATTGTAAGTTAGGATAGACAAGACATTTTAGAAATGGTTGTAGGTTGCTAGCTAACCTGCACTAATGTATTGTTTCTCCAGTTTGAAGACGATATAGTGGACATTTGCCTGAAGCTGCTTGACGTGAATCCTAAGTGTCTGAGTGACCCCGCCAAGGACTTCTCTGCTCGTTGTAACCCCATCTATGTCAGTAGGGTGGTCAGTGCCATGGTAAGATTGGAGATATGACCCACACTAGTAACAGTGACAACATTATTGAACCCCACTAGTAACAGTGACAACATTATTGAACCCCACTAGTAACAGTGACAACATTATTAAACCTCACTAGTAACAGTGACATTAATGAACTCCACTAGTAACCGTGACAACATTATTGAACCGAAGTAGTAAGTGACAACATTATTAAACCCCACTAGTAACAGTGACAACATTATTGAACCAAAGTAGTAAGTGACAACATTAAATGAACCCCACTAGTAACCGTGACAACATTATTAAACAACACCAGTAACAGTGACAACATTATTGAACCCCACTAGTAACAGTGACAGCATTATTGAACCCCACTAGTAACAGAGACAACATTATTGGACCCCACTAGTAACCGTGACAACATTAATGAACCCCACTAGTAACAGAGACAACATTATTGAACCCCACTAGTAACAGTGACAACATTATTGAACCCCACTAGTAACAGTGACAACATTATTGAACCCCACTAGTAACCGTGACAACATTATTGAACCAGCCGTGAGTAACCACTGCGAATGAATGAGCTGCCCTGTTCAATGCGATCATTTGATCATGCATATTATGGAAGCGCAAATGTGCTTTTAATTGGAATGTTTGATAAACTTGGGAATGGAATTCAAAAGACCGCGCTGTGAAAACAATTAAGAAGTTTAAGTTTGGGAAACACTGAGATCCTACGCACAATGTAGCCTAATCTTATGTCTAATATTTGACCTAACGTGGAAATGCAATGCATCAACGCAACGAATGCAATCTAAGGATCTAAAGATACTGCGTGTTTAAACTTCATTAAAGGGACAACTTATAATGGGATGAAATGTTTAAAACGCATCTAAAATGCCGAACTTGCACATGTTCAATTCAAAATGGATCAGATATGCTGAAATGGAGGACTGTGTTTTAAAGCATTAAAGGAGGTCTAAAGGGGCATTACATTTAACAATCAAAAACCAACAACTGTGTCATTGTAAATTGAGTGAACTAAAAGTGAATGATGGAGGATGAAATCCCAAATAAGACTCCACTGGAGAGGGCAGAGGAGCATCTAAATTCACTCTATGCAGCCCGGAGAGGCAAACTTGGAGTGTGTACACGCAAAATGAATGAAATAAAAGCCCTTCTTGTTGATGGAGGAAACATTGAAACTGTGGATGAGAGTCTTGAAGCATTTCATGCTGTTCTCAATGACTTTAAGAATGCTCATGATTCTGTGCTAGAGCTGGTCACAGAGGAGGAACACGAACAGGAGAGCATTAACTATTATCAACCAAGAATGAGAACTAATGAACATTTCCTGAAAGAGGTGGAAATATGGAAAAAAGCTGAAATCGAGCCACAAACGCTCATTGAACCACACGACAGCATTTCCAATGTGTCAAAAACATCAAGTAAAACGAAGTCTTCTAAAACTGCTTCCTCAGTGTCCTCTGCACGCCTAAAAGCTGAGGCAGAACGAGCAGCTCTACTAGCTCGCCAAGCATCATTACAGGACAAGCATGCATTGGAACTGGAGAAAGCTCAACTGGAACAGAAAGCTCAACTGGAACAACAGAAAGCTCAACTGAATGTTAGGATGGAAAAAATGGCACTGGAAACGGACATAGCAGCATATAATGCCAAACTGAAGGTTCTGGAGAGTGTTGAGTCAACTTCTCAATCCCATTCTGTGGCAGCCCATTTTCTAAGCCAAGAAGATGGAATGAACTCTTATTATGAGAACCAGGAACCCGAGGTCTATAAGGAACCTGAACCATCACCTGTTGAGTTTGCTGCATTAGGTGCAGTTCCAAAGACCCCACTACAAAGAGTTTTACAACAACCGACCACAAAGCCATCAAAACCTATTCAGAAAAAAGTCATAAACCACACCCTTCAGCAGCCAACATCAAGGTCTAGCAATCAACACAGAATCAACACTGCGGGTATCAGCCATGATACCAGCCATGATAACCTCTCTACTGTCATGCAAAGGCAGAATGAAATTGCTGACCTCCTTATACTACAGCACAAACAGGCCACACTCCCTGTTAGGGAGATACCTATGTTTGACGGTGATCCTCTAAACTTTAGGCCATTTATGCGTGCATTTGAGCATGGAATAGAAGATCAAACAAGCAGTCACCAGGATAGGCTCTATTACCTGGAACAGTACACCTCTGGTCAGCCCAAGGATCTGGTCCGTAGTTGTCTGCATATGGAAGCCAGAAGAGGCTATACAGAGGCTAAGAGGTTGTTAAAGGAACACTTTGGCAATGAAATCAAAGTCACCACTGCTTACATGGAAAAAGCTTGGAACTGGATAAACATCAAACCGGATGATGGAAAGGGACTGGGTGGCTATGCACTCTATCTTAGAGGATGCTGTAACGCTATGCAAGACCTACAGAACATGGAAGAGCTTAATCTTCCCTCCAACATAAAGTTGATCATGTCAAAACTTCCCTACAAACTAAGGGAAAAATGGAGGTCTACGGCATGTGATATTTTAGAGAGAAGCCACCTGAGGGCCCAGTTCAGTGACCTTGTGACGTTCATGGAAAAACAGGCCAAAATACTGCAGGATCCGTTGTACGGAGATATCCAAGATCCCCTGTCCAACAAAAAGTTTTTTAAAACCAAAACAGAAGCTGACTTTAAACAGCAGTTCAAATCCAAGAGTAGGGGAAGCAGCTTTGCCACTGCAGTAGATGTAGTGGCAGATTGTAACTCGGAAAAACCTCTAAAAGAACAAACATTCAAAATCAAGAAACCAGGCGCCTACCCTTCTGATGCTCCCAGTGTCTCATGTGTATTTTGCGCTGGTGAGCATTTCCTGGTCGACTGCCAACAGCCACACGAAGCCAAGGTTGGGTTTCTGAGATCTGAGATCAAAAGCCCTTTGTTTTGGCTGTTTGATGAGAGGACACTTAAGCAAAGAATGTAAAAGAAGGATGACCTGTCAGAAATGTCAAAGAAGGCACCCCACTATCCTGCACATTGAAGGAAGAGAGAGATTTAGATCTCTGAAGGCAGATACAAGGGGTGTAGCAGTAAAGCGGGAGGAGACTGTCAGCAGTGCTCTTGTTTCACTGGAAGCTGGTGAAGATACCGGGGCTGGTACAGATTGTGCACTTGCGATTGTGCCAGTACAAGTAAAGATGGCAAATGGAAGCAAGTCTACGTTAACCTATGCATTTCTCGATTCTGGTAGCTCAGCAACATTTTGTACGGAGAGACTCATGAGGCAGTTGCAAGCTAAAGGCAGTGAGACTGAAATTCTGCTACGCACAATGGGGCAGGAGAGTCCTACCAAGAGCTTTGAGATATCTGGATTAGAGATTGGCAATGTGGAAGGTGACACATTTCTTGCATTACCAAAGGTCTACACCCAAAATAAGATCCCAGTGACAAGAGAGAACATTCCCACTCAGAAAGATCTCAAAAGGTGGCCATACCTGAAAGAAGTTCCGTTGAAGGAAATTGACGCCGACGTCGAACTCCTGATTGGCGTAAATGCTCCAAAGGCAATGGAACCCTGGAAAATCATAAATAGTCAAGGCAACGGACCGTATGCAGTGAAAACCCTCTTTGGATGGGTGATGAACGGTCCTCTTAACAATTGTACCATGGGCAGAAGAATCTGGGCATCCTACGGTGATGGCCAATCGTATCTCAATTGCCGACCTGGGGGTTCTTCTTGTAAATCAGTACAACCATGACTTCCCTGAGAGAGGGTATGAAGAGAAAAGTGAGATGTCAGCTGAGGATCGTAGGTTTATGGAGATCGTATCAAGCTCCATAACCCTCAAAGACCATCACTACTACTTACCGTTGCCCTTTCGCAAAACAGATGTAGTCCTGCCAAACAATCGTGACATGGCAAAGCAGCGGGCTCTAAATATTATCAGGAAGTTCAAGAAGGACAAAGGTTACGCTGCAGAGTACAAAGGCTTCATGGAAGAGATGATAACAAAAGGTTACGCCGAGAAGGTACCACAAGAACAGCTCCTCAGAGAGAAAGGCAAGGTGTGGTACATACCACGCCATGGCGTTCACCATAAGCGCAAAGGAACGATACGAGTAGTGTTTGACTGTTCATCATCCTATAAAGGTATATCTCTTAACAGTGAACTCCTTCAAGGCCCCGACCTGGCAAACACGCTTATAGGAGTCTTGCTAAGATTTCGGCAAGAGCACATTGCCATGATGGCAGACATCGAAGGAATGTTCCATCAAGTACGTGTCCATGAAGATTACTTAGACTTCCTGCGATTCCTATGGTGGCCGGATGGTGATACTAACAAAAGATTGGAGGAGTACAGAATGATGGTACATCTTTTCGGTGCTATATCCTCTCCAAGTTGTGCAAACTTTGCACTGCGAAAGACTGCAGAAGACAACTGTGAGAGGTATGATGAAGAGGTGATTCAAACAGTCAAGTCCAACTTCTATGTTGATGACTGCCTCAAGTCAGTGGCCACAGAAGAACAAGCCATAGCTCTCACGAAAAACCTCAGGGATGTGTGCTCTCAGGGTGGGTTCAAATTGACCAAGTGGGTCAGCAACAGCCGCACTGTGCTGGCTTCTATCCCTGATGAACACAAAGCCAAGCAGATAAAAGAACTGGACCTGGACAGAGAAAAGCTGCCTGTTGAAAGAGCACTTGGAATCCGATGGAACATCGAAAGTGATGCATTTACCTTCCAAAGTCACTGTCAAGAACAGACCCCTTACAAGAAGAGTTATTCTCTCAACTGTCCGCTCTATTTATGATCCATTAGGTTACCTCGCCCCATTTGTATTACATTTACATTTAAGTCATTTAGCAGACGCTCTTATCCAGAGCGACTTACAAATTGGTGCTTTCACCTTATGACATCCAGTGGAACAGCCACTTTACAATAGTGCATCTAGGTCTTTTAAGGGGGGGGGAGGGGGAGAAGGATTACTTTATCCTATCCTAGGTATTCCTTAAAGAGGTGGGGTTTCAGGTGTCTCCGGAAGGTGGTGATTGACTCCGCTGTCCTGGCGTCGTTAAAGGCAAAGCAAATTCTTCAAGTGCTCTGCAAGCTAAAGTGTGGATGGGACGAAGTCATCCCTGAAGAACACTCTATTTCTTGGCAGAGATTGCTCTCAGAGCTGGACCAGCTCTCCAGATTCCAGATAGACAGGTGTATGATGCCTGAGAACTTTGGTCAAGTCAAGACGGCACAGCTGCATCACTTCGGTGATGCAAGTGAACAAGGTTATGGCACAGCAAGCTACCTTAGGTTCACAAACGGTATGGAAAAGGTTCACATTGCATTCATACTGGGGAAATCAAGGGTGACTCCACTCAAGCAGATGACAATCCCCAGACTGGAACTTGCTGCAGCAACATTGGCAGTGCGAGTGGACAGGATGTTAAGGTTGGAGCTCCAGATTGAACTTGAGGAGTCAACTTTTTGGACGGACAGCCAGTCTGTGCTAAAATACATCCGCAATGATACCAAGAGATTCCATACCTTTGTGGCTAATAGGGTTGCTATGATCCGTGACCTATCGAAAGCAAAACAGTGGAGGTATTTGAACTCAAAACACAACCCAGCCGATGATGCCTCAAGAGGATTACATGTTGAAATGTTCCTGAACTCACAGAGATGGCGCAAAGGACCAGAATTCCTGGAGAAACCAGAAACTCAATGGCCGAAAGTCCCCGAGGAGCTTGGCTCCATCCCTCCGGACGATCCAGAGGTGAGAAAAGACGTAATCGTAAACCATACAAGTGTGGAAGAAAAGTGTCCAACCAGCAAACTGATTGAGTACTATTCCACATGGAACAGCTTGAAGAAAGCAGTTGCCTGGATGCTGAAACTGAAGAAAAGTCTTCTACAGTTAAGCCAGAAAAGGAAAATTCTCTCTCAAACTGATCCAAGATCAGATCAGAGTCTGACAAACTCACTGAAGGAACAAATTGACAAGTTCAAACTGACGTTTGGAAAAGAAAGTCTGTCTGTGGATGACCTAGAAGAAGCAGAAAAGGTCATCATTCGATTTGAACAACGACAGCACTTTAAACAAGAAATTGCACTAGTTGTGAAAGGAAAACAATGTGCCAAGAGAAGTGGCTCAATCTGTAAGCTTGATCCAATTATTGACAATGGCATTCTGAGAGTAGGAGGAAGGTTAAGCAAAGCTGCTATGCCTACAGAACTAAAGAACCCTATGATCCTGCCCAAAGACTCCTACATCTCTAGACTGATCTTACTCCACATCCATGAG
Organism: Oncorhynchus nerka; assembly: GCF_034236695.1. Taxonomy (NCBI): domain Eukaryota; kingdom Metazoa; phylum Chordata; class Actinopteri; order Salmoniformes; family Salmonidae; genus Oncorhynchus; species Oncorhynchus nerka. The sequence continues at coordinate 88,387,440 of NC_088397.1, forward strand.
CAGGTTGGCCACTCTGGGAGAGGTCACATGCTTTCTAGACTTCACCAGCGATATTGGATACCCTGTGCCAACTCTTTAGCAAGGAAGATCCTTAAGAGCTGTATCTTTTGCAGGCGGATGCAAGCTAGAGCTGGAGAACAGAAGATGGCCGACCTTCCACAAGATCGGGTGTCACCTGATTTGCCGCCTTTCACCCATGTGGGCATAGATTACTTCGGCCCCATAGAGGTGAAGCGAGGCCGCGTTCATGTGAAGCGTTATGGTGTGATCTTTACTTGCCTTGTGAGTCGAGCTGTCCATCTAGAAGTTGCTAGTTATCTGGATACTGATTCCTGCATCAATGCCCTGCGCAGGTTCATCTGTCGAAGGGGCCCAGTAACAAGTATCAGAACAGACAATGGCACCAACTTTGTTGGAACACACAGAGAGCTAGGAGAAGCTATGAAAGAGCTGGATCACAACAAGATTCAAAATGAATTACTGAAGAAAGGAGTGACATGGTCATTCAACCCTCCCTCTGGAGCCCACCATGGGGGGGTATGGGAGAGGTTGATCCGACTGGTGAAAAAGATCCTCTATTCAGTCCTTAAAGAGCAAGTACTGGATGATGAGGCTTTGCAGACAGCCTTGTGTGAAGTTGAGGCGATTATGAACGACAGACCAATCACTACTGTAACAAATGACCCTAATGATCTAGAACCCTGACTCAACCATCTGCTTCATCTGAAAGCTAAGCCAGTCCTGCCACCAGGACTATTCCAGAGAAGCGACCTATACTCACGAAGGAGATGGAAGCAAGTACAATATATCACTGACCTCTTCTGGAAGAGATGGATCAGGGAGTATCTTCCACTTATGCAGGAGCGGAACAAGTGGAACAAGACTAAGAGAAACTTCAGTCCTGGTGACCTCGTGGTCATCGTCGATGACAACGCCCCAAGGAACTCTTGGCTAATGGGGCGCGTGGTGGAGGCTTTGCCAGGGGCCAAAGGTCTTGTCCGGAGCGTCATGGTTAAGACTAAGACCAATATCTTACAGAGACCTATCAATAAACTCTGTCTGCTCCTTGAGGCAACGGAGTGACACACACACACACACACACAGTGCTCCATCTTAGAATCACGTGCACCTCTGATTCGTTGATGTTGTACTCTTACATTCTTTGATGTCATACATTTTTGGACGTCAAACTCTTGACATTTTTCAACTCAGACTGAGATCTACGGACTATTTTCCTATATGGCACCTTGTATATTTGTATATAGCTATGAACTGTAATAGTGCTCTGGTATAGAATGTTTTGTGTATTGGCTCTATGTTTGAATATTAAGTAATTGTTGTGCATTCAGTGCAGTCAACAATTAGGGGCCGGTATGTTAGAGCCGATTTGGACATATTTGTATAAAAGACCGAACATATGGAGCTCCTGTATATTTGTGTAAATATATTAAATAATAATGTAAATGATGAAATATTAGGTACGTACCTTTATGATTTATATTTACCTGATTGAGATATATTCATTTGTTGTTAGTGTAACTTAGTTTTTGGCCCCCCCTCTTGTCTATTCATTGTATTGTGGTAAGTGTGTTAGGATAAAGGCAGGAAGTTGGGCCTTCGGGAGGGGAAGAGTCCTTGCTAGATGCGGGAGCGGTATAGTTTTTTGACCATACAGACATACAGACAGGTCATAATATGTATTTTCCATATAAAGTATTCTATGCTTCAAGTTGATTGAAGAATCATTTATTTGTTAGATATAAGAAGAATAAACATTTTTGTTGCACCATATCCCTGGATGTCATTGAATGTTTGGCCGTTTGGAAACCTTGACTGTGGACTGTATGCGTACCAAACAACCCGCTTCAGGCTTGGGCAGTGGCTATGGTAAAGACTAAAGGAAG
>NC_088397.1:88389443-88416943 GCF_034236695.1 Oncorhynchus nerka
TCTCTACAATATTATGACATACCAGCTAGATCTACTGTCTCTATTATAATATGACAGACCAGCTAGATCTACTGTCTCTATTATATAATGACAGACCTGCAAGATCGACTGTCTCTCTTATTTTATGAATGAACAGCGAGATCTACTGTCTCTATTATATTGTGACAGAACTGCTAGATCTACTGTCTCTACAATATTATGACATACCAGCTAGATCTACTGTCTCTATTATAATATGACAGACCAGCTAGATCTACTGTCTCTATTATATTATGACAGACCAGCTAGATCTACAGTCTCTATTATATTATGACAGACCAGCTTGATCTACTGTCTCTATTATATTATGACAGACCAGCTAGATATACTGTCTCTATTATATTATGACAGACCAGCTAGATCTACTATCTATATTATATTATGACAGACCAGCTTGATATACTGTCTCTATTATATTATGACAGACCAGCTAGATCTACTATCTGTATTATATTATGACAGACCAGCTAGATATACTGTCTCTATTATATTATGACAGACCAGCTAGATCTAATGTCTCTATAATATTATGACAGACCATCTAGATCTACTGTCTCTATTATATTATGAGTCTGTCATAATATAATTGAGACAGTAGATCTAGATGGTCTGTCATAATATAATTGATATAATAATATAATTGAGACAGTAGATCTAGATGGTCTGTCATAATATTATAGAGACAGTAGATCTAGATTGTCTGTTATAATAAAATTAGACAGACCAGCTAGATCTACTGTCTATTATATTATGACAGACCAGCTAGATCTACTGTCTCTATTATATTTTGAAAGACCAGCTAGATCTACAGTCTCTATTATATTATGACAGACCAGCTAGCTATATAGCTATACTAGCTATACAGCTATACAGTCACTCTCCCTCCTTACTGCTGGCAATAACACTGGGACCATACAGTCACCCTCCCTCCTTACTGCTGACATTATCACTGGGACCATACAGTCACTCTCCCTCCTCTCTGCTGACATCAACACTGGGACCATACAGTCACTCTCCCTCCTTACTGCTGACATTAACACTGGGACCATACAGTCACTCTCCCTCCTTACTGCTGACATTAACACTGGGACCATACAGTCACTCCCTCCTCTCTGCTGACATCAACACTGGGACCATACAGTCACTCTCCCTCCTTACTGCTGACATTAACACTGGGACCATACAGTCACTCTCCCTCCTTACTGCTGACGTTAACACTGGTACCATACAGTCACCCTTCCTCCTTACTGCTGAGATTAACCCTGGGACCAGAGAGAGTACAGACAAAAATAGTCTTGGTAGCCCAGAACCAAGTCTCACGTGGGATCCGCTAGCTACTCAAGGTTTCGTCATCACAAGAGACTAATACAGACCATACAGGCCGATGCCAGACCCTCTCTCCTCTTTTTCAAGCCTCTCAGACCATACAGGCCGATGCCAGACCCTCTCTCCTCTTTCAAGCCTCGTCTCTCAGACCAAACAGGCCGATGCCAGATCCTCTCTCCTCTTTTCAAGCCTCGTCTCTCAGACCAAACAGGCCGATGCCAGACCCTCTCTCCTCTTTTCAAGCCTCGTCTCTCAGACCAAACAGGCTGAGGCCAGACCATTCTCTCCTCTTCTCAAGCCTCGTCCATCTCTGACTTCGAAGCATCCATAATCAGTCATGATAATTCATTCTCAGAAATTCATGTCCCAATGACACGAGGGAAGTCTATTGATCCCGTCGTTTCACCCTCCCTCCTTACTGCTGACATTAACACTGGGACCATACATACACTCTCCCTCCTTACTGCTGACATTAACACTGGGACCATACAGTCACTCTCCCTCCTTACTGCTGACATTAACACTGGGACCATACAGTCACTCTCCCTCCTTACTGCTGACATTAACACTGGGACCATACAGTCACTCTCCCTCCTTACTGCTGACATTAACACTGTGATCATACAGTCACTCTCCCTCCTTACTGCTGACATTAACACTGGGACCATACATACACTCTCCCTCCTTACTGCTGACATTAACACTGGGACCATACAGTCACTCCCTCCTCTCTGCTGACATCAACACTGGGACCATACAGTCACTCTCCCTCCTTACTGCTGACATTAACACTGGGACCATACAGTCACTCTCCCTCCTTACTGCTGACGTTAACACTGGTACCATACAGTCACCCTTCCTCCTTACTGCTGAGATTAACCCTGGGACCAGAGAGAGTACAGACAAAAATAGTCTTGGTAGCCCAGAACCAAGTCTCACGTGGGATCCGCTAGCTACTCAAGGTTTCGTCATCACAAGAGACTAATACAGACCATACAGGCCGATGCCAGACCCTCTCTCCTCTTTTCAAGCCTCGTCTCTCAGACCATACAGGCCGATGCCAGACCCTCTCTCCTCTTTTCAAGCCTCGTCTCTCAGACCAAACAGGCCGATGCCAGATCCTCTCTCCTCTTTTCAAGCCTCGTCTCTCAGACCAAACAGGCCGATGCCAGACCCTCTCTCCTCTTTTCAAGCCTCGTCTCTCAGACCAAACAGGCTGAGGCCAGACCATTCTCTCCTCTTCTCAAGCCTCGTCCATCTCTGACTTCGAAGCATCCATAATCAGTCATGATAATTCATTCTCAGAAATTCATGTCCCAATGACACGAGGGAAGTCTATTGATCCCGTCGTTTCACCCTCCCTCCTTACTGCTGACATTAACACTGGGACCATACATACACTCTCCCTCCTTACTGCTGACATTAACACTGGGACCATACAGTCACTCTCCCTCCTTACTGCTGACATTAACACTGGGACCATACAGTCACTCTCCCTCCTTACTGCTGACATTAACACTGGGACCATACAGTCACTCTCCCTCCTTACTGCTGACATTAACACTGTGATCATACAGTCACTCTCCCTCCTTACTGCTGACATTAACACTGGGACCATACAGTCACTCTCCCTCCTTACTGCTGACATTAACACTGGGACCATACAGTCACTCTCCTCCTTACTGCTGACATTAACACTGGGACCATACAGTCACTCTCCTCCTTACTGCTGACATTAACACTGGGACCATACAGTCACCCTTCCTCCTTACTGCTGAGATTAACCCTGGGACCAGAGAGAGTACAGACAAAAATAGTCTTGGTTAACCCAGAACCAAGTCTCACGTGGGATCCGCTAGCTACTCAAGGTTTCGTCATCACAAGAGACTAATACAGACCATACAGGCCGATGCAGACCCTCTCTCCTCTTTTCAAGCCTCGGACCATACAGGCCGATGCCAGACCCTCTCTCCTCTTTTCAAGCCTCTCTCTCAGACCAAACAGGCCATGCCAGATCCTCTCTCCTCTTTTCAAGCCTCGTCTCTCAGACCAAACAGGCCGATGCCAGACCCTCTCTCCTCTTTTCAAGCCTCGTCTCTCAGACCAAACAGGCTGAGGCCAGACCATTCTCTCCTCTTCTCAAGCCTCGTCCATCTCTGACTTCTGGCATCCATAATCAGTCATGATAATTCATTCTCAGAAATTCATGTCCCAATGACACGAGGGAAGTCTATTGATCCCGTCGTTTCACCCTCCCTCCTTACTGCTGACATTAACACTGGGACCATACATACACTCTCCCTCCTTACTGCTGACATTAACACTGGGACCATACAGTCACACTCCCTCCTTACTGCTGACATTAACACTGGGACCATACAGTCACTCTCCCTCCTTACTGCTGACATTAACACTGGGACCATACAGTCACTCTCCCTCCTTACTGCTGACATTAACACTGTGATCATACAGTCACTCTCCCTCCTTACTGCTGACATTAACACTGGGACCATACAGTCACACTCCCTCCTTACTGCTGACACTAACACTGGGACCATACATACACTCTCCCTCCTTACTGCTGACATTAACACTGGGACCATAAAGTCACTCTCCCTCCTTACTGCTGACATTAACCCTGGGACCATACAGTCACCCTTCCTCCTTACTGCTGGCATTAACACTGGGACCATACAGTCACTCTCCTTCCTTACTGCTGGCATTAACACTGGGACCATACAGTCACTCTCCCTCCTTACTGCTGGCATTAACACTGGGACCATACAGTCACTCTCCCTCCGTACTGCTGGCATTAACACTGGGATCATACAGTCACTCTCCCTCCTCACTGCTGGCATTAACACTGGGACCATACAGTCACTCTCCCTCCTTACTGCTGACATTAACACTGGGACAATACAGGCACTCTCCCTCCTTACTGCTGGCATTAACACTGGGACCATACAGTCACACTCCCTCCTTACTGCTGACATTAACACTGGCACCATACAGTCACTCTCCCTCCTCTCTGCTGACATGAACACTGGGACCATACAGTCACTCTCCCTCCTTCCTGCTGACATTAACACTGGGACCATACAGTCACTCTCCCTCCTCTCTGCTGACATCAACACTGGGACCATACAGTCACTCTCCCTCCTTACTGAGGCATCAATACTGGGACCAGAGAGAGTACAGACACAAATAGTCTTGGTAGCCCAGAACCAAGTCTCACGTGGGATCCGCCAACTACTCAAGGTTTCGTCATCACAAGAGACTAATACAGACCATACAGGCCGATGCCAGACCCTCTCTCCTCTTTTCAAGCCTCGTCTCTCAGACCATACAGGCCGATGCCAGACCCTCTCTCCTCTTTTCAAGCCTCGTCTCTCAGACCAAACAGGCCGATGCCAGATCCTCTCTCCTCTTTTCAAGCCTCGTCTCTCAGACCAAACAGGCCGTTGCCAGACTCTCTCTCCTCTTTTCAAGCTTCGTCTCTCAGACCAAACAGGCCGATGCCAGACCCTCTCTCCTCTTTTCAAGCCTCGTCTCTCAGACCATACAGGCCGAGGCCAGACCCTCTCTCCTCTTTTCAAGCCTCGTCTCTCAGACCATACAGGCCGAGGCCAGACGCTCTCTCCTCTTTTCAAGCTTCGTCTCTCAGACCAAACAGGCCGTTGCCTAACTCTCTCTCCTCTTGTCAAGCCTCGTCTCTCAGACCAAACAGGCCGTTGCCAGACTCTCTCTCCTCTTTTCAAGCCTCGTCTCTCAGACCATACAGGCCGATGCCAGACCCTCTCTCCTCTTTTAAAGCCTTGTCTCTCAGACCAAACAGGCCGAGGCCAGACCATTCTCTCCTCTTCTCAAGCCTCGTCCATCTCTTACATCGAAGCGTCCATAATCAGTCATGGTAATTCATTCTCAGAAATTCATGTCCCAATGACACGAGCGGTTCTCGTCATGACATAGTGCCATGACAACAAGAGCAGCCGTACGAATGATTTCTACAGTCAATTTTCTACTAATTAAGTAGGGGAGGATATGTCATGGATCCATGAGAGAGAGGGTGTGTCTCTCTCTCTCTCTCTCTCTCTCTCTCTCTCTCTCCCCCTGCCAAACCTCTGCTGTTTTATTCTCCTCCATTCACTGCGGTAACAAATTATCTAATTTATTTTTAATTATGTCTGTCAGTGTGATGTAGTTAGTTAATTTAATTGTCCTTCAAATTGTTCATACATTCATTCATGTACGTGAGTCGATGCTTAGTTTCTCATTCTGTCCTGAGCCATTGTTTTGCTCTTTCTCTCTCTCCCCACCACTAGCCCACTCATCTCTTTCTCTACAACTAACCCACTCATCTCTCTCTCCCCACCACTAGCCCACTCATCTCTCTCTCTCCACCACTAGCCCACTCATCATCTCTCTCTCCACCACTAGCCCACTCATCTCTCTCTCTCCACCACTAGCCCACTCATCTCTCTCTCCACCACTAGCCCACTCATCTCTCTCTCTCCACCACTAGCCCACTCATCTCTCTCTCTCCACCACTGGCCCACTCATCTCTCTCTCCACCACTAGCCCACTCATCTCTCTCTCCCACCACTAGCCCCACTCATCTCTCTCTCCACCACTAGCCCACTCATCTCTCTCCACCACTCCCACTCATCTCTCTCTCCACCACTAGCCCACTCATCTCTCTCTCTCCACCACTAGCCCAATCATCTCTCTCTCCACCACTAGCCCACTCATCTCTCTCTCTCACCACTAGCCCACTCATCTCTCTCTCCACCACTAGCCCACTCATCTCTCTCTCCTCCACCACTAGCCCACACATCTCTCTCTCCACCACTAGCCCAATCATCTCTCTCTCCCCACCACTAGCCCACTACATCTCTCTCTCCACCACTAGCCCACCACTACCACTAGCCCACTCATCTCTCTCTCCACCACTAGCCCACTACTAGCCCACTCATCTCTCTCTCCACCACTAGCCCACTCATCTCTCTCTCTCACCACTACTAGCCCACTCATCTCTCTCTCTCCACCACTAGCCCACTCATCTCTCTCTCCACCACTAGCCCACTCTCTCTCTCCATCTCTCTCTCTCTCTCCACCACTAGCCCACCACTCCCATCTCTCTCTCTCCACCACTAGCCCACTCATCTCTCTCTCTCCACCACTAGCCCACTCTCTCTCTCCACCACTAGCCCACACATCTCTCTCTCCACCACTAGCCCACTCATCTCTCTCTCCACCACTAGCCCACTCATCTCTCTCTCTCCACCACTAGCCCACTCATCTCTCTCTCCACCACTAGCCCACACACATCTCTCTCCACCACTAGCCCACTCATCTCTCTCTCTCCACCACTAGCCCACTCATCTCTCTCTCCCACCACTAGCCCACTCATCTCTCTCTCCACCACTAGCCCACTCATCTCTCTCTCCACCACTAGCCCACTCATCTCTCTCTCTCACCACTAGCCCACTCATCTCTCTCTCTCTCACCACTAGCCCACTCATCTCTCTCTCTCCACCACTAGCCCACTCATCTCTCTCTCTCCACCACTAGCCCACTCACCACTAGCTCCACTCTCTCTCCACCACTAGCCCACTCATCTCTCTCTCTCTCCACCACTAGCCCACTCATCTCTCTCTCTCCACCACTAGCCCACTCATCTCTCTCTCCACCACCACTAGCCCACATCTCTCTCTCCCCACCTCTCTCCACCACTAGCCCACTCATCTCTCTCTCCCCACCACTAGCCCACTCATCTCTCTCTCTCCACCACTAGCCCACTCATCTCTCTCTCTCCACCACTAGCCCACTCATCTCTCTCTCTCCACCACTAGCCCACTCATCTCTCTCTCCACCACTAGCCCACTCATCTCTCTCACCACTCCCCACCATCTCACCACTAGCCCACACCACTGCACACTCATCTCTCTCTCCACCACTAGCCCACTCATCTCTCTCTCTCCACCACTGGCCACCACTCTCCCACCACATCTCTCTCTCCACCACTAGCCCACTCATCTCTCTCTCCACCACTAGCCCACTCATCTCTCTCTCCCACCACTAGCCCACTCATCTCTCTCTCTCACCACTAGCCCACTCATCTCTCCCCACCACTCATCTCTCTCTCCACCACTAGCCCACTCATCTCTCTCTCCCACCACTAGCCCACTCATCTCTCTCTCCCACCACTAGCCCACTCATCTCTCTCCACTCCCACCACTAGCCCACCACTAGCCCATCAATCTCTCTCTCTCCACCACTAGCCCACTCTCTCTCTCCACCACTAGCCCACCACTCTCTCTCCACCACTAGCCCACATCTCTCTCTCCCACCACTAGCCCACTCATCTCTCTCTCTCCACCACTAGCCCACTCATCTCTCTCTCTCACCACTAGCCCACTCATCTCTCTCTCTCCACCACTAGCCCACTCATCTCTCTCTCCACCACTAGCCCACTCATCTCTCTCTCCACCACTAGCCCACTCATCTCTCTCTCCACCACTAGCCCACTCATCTCTCTCTCCCACCACTAGCCCACTCATCTCTCTCTCTCTCTCCACCACTCCCACCACTACCACTGCCCACTCATCTCTCTCTCTCACCACTAGCCCACTCATCTCTCTCTCCACCACTAGCCCACTCATCTCTCTCTCTCCACCACTAGCCCACTCATCTCTCTCTCTCCACCACCACTCTCTCCACCACTAGCCCACTCATCTCTCTCTCTCCCACCACTAGCCCACTCATCTCTCTCTCCACCACTAGCCCACTCACTCTCTCTCTCTCCACCACTCTCTCTCACCACTAGCCCACTCATCTCTCTCTCCACCACTAGCCCACTCATCTCTCTCTCCACCACTAGCCCACTCCATCTCTCTCTCCACCACTAGCCCACTCTCTCTCTCCACCACTAGCCCACTCATCTCTCTCTCCACCACTAGCCCACTCATCTCTCCACCACTAGCCCACTCATCTCTCTCTCCACCACTAGCCCACTCATCTCTCTCTCTCCACCACTAGCCCACTCATCTCTCTCTCCACCACTAGCCCACTCATCTCTCTCTCCCACCACTAGCCCACTCATCTCTCTCTCCACCACTAGCCCACTCATCTCTCTCTCCACCACTAGCCCACTCATCTCTCTCTCCACCACTAGCCCACAATCTCTCTCTCCACCACTAGCCCACTCATCTCCTCCCCACCACTAGCCCACTCATCTCTCTCTCTCACCACTAGCCCACTCATCTCTCTCTCTCCACCACTAGCCCACTCATCTCTCTCTCCCACCACTAGCCCACTCATCTCTCTCTCCACCACTAGCCCACTCATCTCTCTCTCCACCACTAGCCCACTCATCTCTCTCTCCCACCACTAGCCCACTCATCTCTCTCTCCACCACTAGCCCACTCATCTCTCTCTCCACCACTAGCCCACTCATCTCTCTCTCCCACCACTAGCCCACTCATCTCTCTCTCTCCACCACTAGCCCACATCTCACCACTCTCTCTCTCTCCACCACTAGCCCACTCATCTCTCTCTCTCCACCACTAGCCCACTCATCTCTCTCTCTCCACCACTAGCTCCACCACTAGCCCACTCATCTCTCTCCACCACTAGCCCACTCATCTCTCTCTCTCACCACCACTAGCCCACTCATCTCTCTCTCCACCACTAGCCCACTCATCTCTCTCTCCACCACTAGCCCACTCATCTCTCTCTCCACCACTAGCCCACCACTCTCTCTCCACCACTAGCCCACTCATCTCTCTCTCCCACCACTAGCTCTCTCTCCACCACTAGCCCACTCTCTCTCTCCACCACTAGCCCACTCATCTCTCTCTCTCCACCACTAGCCCACCATCTCTCTCCACCACTCCCACTCTCTCTCTCCACCACTAGCCCACTCATCTCTCTCTCCACCACTAGCCCACTCATCTCTCTCTCTCCACCACTAGCCCACTCACCACTAGCCCACTCTCTCTCTCCACCACTAGCCCACTCATCTCTCTCTCCACTGGCCACCACTAGCCCACTCATCTCTCTCTCTCCACCACTAGCCCACTCTCTCTCTCCACCACTAGCCCACTCATCTCTCTCTCTCTCCACCACTAGCCCACTCATCTCTCTCTCCCCACCACTAGCCCACTCATCTCTCTCTCTCCACCACTAGCCCACACATCTCTCTCTCCACCACTAGCCCACTCCCACTCTCTCTCCACCACTAGCCCACTCATCTCTCTCTCTCCACCACTAGCCCACTCACTCTCTCCACCACTCTCTCTCTCTCCACCACTAGCCCACTCATCTCTCTCTCCACCACTAGCCCACTCATCTCTCTCTCTCCACCACTAGCCCACTCATCTCTCTCTCCACCACTAGCCCACTCATCTCTCTCTCCACCACTAGCCCACACATCTCTCTCTCCACCACTAGCCCACTCATCTCTCTCCACCACTAGCCCACTCATCTCTCTCTCCACCACTAGCCCACATCTCTCCACCACTCCCACCACTAGCCCACCACTAGCCCACACATCTCTCTCCACCACTAGCCCACTCATCTCTCTCTCCCACCACTAGCCCACTCATCTCTCTCTCTCCACCACTAGCCCACTCATCTCTCTCTCTCCACCACTAGCCCACTCATCTCTCTCTCCACCACTAGCCCACTCATCTCTCTCTCCACCACTAGCCCACTCATCTCTCTCTCCACCACTAGCCCACTCATCTCTCTCTCCACCACTAGCCCACTCATCTCTCTCTCCACCACTAGCCCACTCATCTCTCTCTCTCCACCACTAGCCCACTCATCTCTCTCTCTCCACCACTAGCCCACTCATCTCTCTCTCCACCACTAGCCCACTCATCTCTCTCTCCACCACTAGCCCACTCATCTCTCTCTCCCACCACTAGCCCACTCATCTCTCTCTCTCCACCACTAGCCCACCACCACTGGCCCACTCATCTCTCTCTCCACCACTAGCCCACTCATCTCTCTCTCCACCACTAGCCCACTCTCTCTCTCTCCACCACTAGCCCACTCATCTCTCTCTCCCACCACTAGCCCACTCATCTCTCTCTCCCACCACTAGCCCACTCATCTCTCTCTCCACCACTAGCCCATCTCTCTCTCTCTCTCCACCACTAGCCCACTCATCTCTCTCTCTCTCCACCACTAGCCCACTCATCTCTCTCCACCACTGGCCCAGCCCTCTCTCTCCACCACTCATCTCTCTCCACCACTAGCCCACTCATCTCTCTCTCCCACCACTAGCCCACTCACATCTCTCTCCACCACTAGCCCAACCATCTCTCTCTCCACCACTAGCCCACTCATCTCTCTCTCTCCACCACTAGCCCAATCATCTCTCTCTCCCCACCACTAGCCCACACATCTTTCTCTCCACCACTAGCCCACTCTCTCTCTCCACCACTAGCCCTCTCTCTCTCCACCACTAGCCCACTCATCTCTCTCTCCACCACTAGCCCACTCATCTCTCTCTCCACCACTAGCCCACTCATCTCTCTCCCACCACCACTCATCCCTCTCTCCACCACTAGCCCACTCTCTCTCCACCACCACTAGCCCACTCATCTCTCTCTCTCCACCACTAGCCCACTCATCTCTCTCTCCACCACTAGCCCACTCATCTCTCTCTCCACCACTAGCCCACTCATCTCTCTCTCCACCACTAGCCCACCACCACTAGCTCTCTCTCCACCACTAGCCCACTCATCTCTCTCTCTCCACCACTAGCCCACTCATCTCTCTCTCTCCACCACTAGCCCACTCATCTCTCTCTCCCACCACTAGCCCACTCATCTCTCTCTCCACCACTAGCCCACTCATCTCTCTCTCTCCCACCACTAGCCCACTCATCTCTCTCTCTCCCACCACTAGCCCACTCATCTCTCTCTCTCTCCACCACTAGCCCACTCATCTCTCTCTCCCCACCACTAGCCCACTCATCTCTCTCTCCACCACTAGCCCACTCATCTCTCTCTCTCCACCACTAGCCCACTCATCTCTCTCTCTCCACCACTAGCCCACTCATCTCTCTCTCCACCACTAGCCCACTCATCTCTCTCTCCACCACTAGCCCACTCATCTCTCTCTCCACCACTAGCCCACCATCTCTCTCTCCACCACTAGCCCACTCATCTCTCTCTCTCCACCACTAGCCCACTCATCTCTCTCTCCACCACTAGCCCACTCATCTCTCTCTCTCCACCACTAGCCCACTCTCTCTCCACCACTCCCATCTCTCTCTCTCTCCACCACTAGCCCACCATCTCTCTCTCCACCACTAGCCCACTCATCTCTCTCTCCACCACTAGCCCACTCATCTCTCTCTCCCACCACTAGCCCACTCATCTCTCTCTCTCCACCACTAGCCCACTCATCTCTCTCTCCACCACTAGCCCACTCATCTCTCTCTCTCTCCACCACTAGCCCACTCATCTCTCTCTCCACCACTAGCCCAATCATCTCTCTCTCCCCACCACTAGCCCACGAATCTCTCTCTCTCCACCACTAGCCCACTCATCTCTCTCTCCACCACTAGCCCACTCATCTCTCTCTCCCACCACTAGCCCACTCATCTCTCTCTCCACCACTAGCCCACTCATCTCTCTCTCCCCACCACTAGCCCACTCATCTCTCTCTCTCCACCACTAGCCCCACCATCTCTCTCCACCACTAGCCCACTCTCTCTCTCTCCACCACTCCCACTCTCTCTCTCTCCCACCACTAGCCCACTCATCTCTCTCTCCACCACTAGCCCACTCATCTCTCTCTCTCCACCACTAGCCCACTCATCTCTCTCTCCCACCACTAGCCCACTCATCTCTCTCTCTCCACCACTAGCCCACTCATCTCTCTCTCCACCACTAGCCCACTCATCTCTCTCTCCACCACTAGCCCACTCATCTCTCTAGCCCACTCATCTCTCTCCACCACTAGCCCACTCATCTCTCTCTCCCCACCACTAGCCCACTAGCCCACTCATCTCTCTCTCCACCACTAGCCCACTCATCTCCACCACTAGCCCACTCATCTCTCACCACTAGCCCACTCATCTCTCTCTCTCTCTCCACCACTAGCCCACACATCTCTCTCTCTCCACCACTAGCCCACACATCTCTCTCCACCACTAGCCCACTCATCTCTCTCTCCCCACCACTAGCCCACACATCTCTCTCTCTCCACCACTAGCCCACTCATCTCTCTCTCCCACCACTAGCCCACTCATCTCTCTCTCCCCACCACTAGCCCACTCATCACCACTCCCACCACTCTCTCTCTCCACCACTAGCCCACTCATCTCTCTCTCTCCACCACTAGCCCACTCATCTCTCTCTCCACCACTAGCCCACTCATCTCTCTCTCTCCACCACTAGCCCACACATCTCTCTCTCCACCACTAGCCCAATCATCTCTCTCTCTCCACCACTAGCCCACTCATCTCTCTCTCCACCACTAGCCCACTCATCTCTCTCTCCACCACTAGCCCACATCTCTCTCTCCACCACTAGCCCACTCATCTCTCTCCCACCACTAGCCCACTCATCTCTCTCTCCACCACTAGCCCATCTCTCTCTCCCACCACTAGCCCACTCATCTCTCTCTCCACCACTAGCCCACTCATCTCTCTCTCCCACCACTAGCCCTCACTCTCCACCACTCCCACTCTCTCTCTCCACCACTAGCCCACTCATCTCTCTCTCTCACCACTGGCCCACTCATCTCTCTCTCCCACCACTAGCCCACTCATCTCTCTCTCTCCACCACTAGCCCACTCATCTCTCTCTCCACCACCACTAGCCCACTCATCTCTCTCTCCACCACTAGCCCACTCATCTCTCTCTCACTAGCCCACTCATCTCTCTCTCCACCACTAGCCCACTCATCTCTCTCCACCACTAGCCCACACATCATCTCCACCACTAGCCCACTCATCTCTCCTCCACCACTAGCCCACTCATCTCTCTCTCACCACTAGCCCACTCATCTCTCTCTCCCACCACTAGCCCACTCATCTCTCTCTCTCCACCACTAGCCCACTCATCTCTCTCTCCACCACTAGCCACTCATCTCTCTCTCCACCACTAGCCCACTCATCTCTCTCTCCCACCACTAGCCCACTCATCTCTCTCCACCACTAGCCCACTCATCTCTCTCTCCACCACTAGCCCACTCATCTCTCTCTCACCACTAGCCCACTCATCTCTCTCTCTCCACCACTAGCCCACTCTCTCTCTCCACCACTCCCACTCTCTCTCCCACCACTAGCCCACTCATCTCTCTCCCACCACTCCCACTCATCTCTCTCCACCACTAGCCCACTCATCTCTCTCTCCACCACTAGCCCACTCATCTCTCTCTCCACCACTAGCCCACTCATCTCTCTCCACCACTAGCCCACTCATCTCTCTCTCTCCCACCACTAGCCCACCACTAGCCCATCATCTCTCTCTCCACCACTAGCCCACTCATCTCTCTCTCCCACCACTAGCCCACTCATCTCTCTCTCCACCACTAGCCCACTCATCTCTCTCTCTCCACCACTAGCCCACTCATCTCTCTCTCTCCACCACTAGCCCACTCATCTCTCTCTCCACCACTAGCCCACTCATCTCTCTCTCCACCACTAGCCCACTCATCTCTCTCTCCACCACTAGCCCACTCATCTCTCTCTCCACCACTAGCCCACTCATCTCTCTCTCCACCACTAGCCCACTCATCTCTCTCTCTCTCCACCACTAGCCCACTCATCTCTCTCTCTCCACCACTAGCCCACTCATCTCTCTCTCTCCACCACTAGCCCACTCATCTCTCTCTCCACCACTAGCCCACTCCCTCCTCTCCACCACTCTCTCCCACTCCCATCTCTCTCTCTCCACCACTAGCCCACTCATCTCTCTCTCCCACCACTAGCCCACTCATCTCTCTCTCCCACCACTAGCCCACTCATCTCTCTCTCCACCACTAGCCCACTCATCTCTCTCTCCACCACTAGCCCACTCATCTCTCTCTCTCCACCACTCCCACTCATCTCTCTCTCCCACCACTAGCCCACTCATCTCATCTCCCACTCTCTCTCTCCACCCCACTACTAGCCCACTAGCCCTCTCTCCCCACCACTAGCCCACTCATCTCTCTCTCTCCACCACTAGCCCACTCATCTCTCTCTCCACCACTAGCCCACTCATCTCTCTCTCCACCACTAGCCCACTCATCTCTCTCCACCACTAGCCCACCACTCTCCCACTCATCTCATCTCTCTCTCCCACCACTAGCCCACCACTAGCATCTCTCTCTCCACCACTAGCCCACTCATCTCTCTCTCCACCACTAGCCCACTCATCTCTCTCTCTCCCACCACTAGCCCACTCATCTCTCTCTCTCCACCACTAGCCCACTCATCTCTCTCTCCCACCAGCCCACCTCTCTCCACCACTAGCCCACTCTCTCTCTCTCCACCACTAGCCCACTCATCTCTCTCTCCACCACTAGCCCACTCATCTCTCTCTCCACCACTAGCCCACTCATCTCTCTCCACCACTCCCACCACTAGCCCACTCATCTCTCTCTCTCCACCACTAGCCCACTCATCTCTCTCCACCACTAGCCCACTCATCTCTCTCTCTCCACCACTAGCCCACTCATCTCTCTCTCCACCACTAGCCCACTCATCTCTCTCTCCACCACTCCACCACTCCCTCTCTCCACCACTAGCCCACTCATCTCTCTCTCTCCACCACTAGCCCACTCATCTCTCTCTCTCCACCACTAGCCCACTCATCTCTCTCTCCACCACTAGCCCACTCATCTCTCTCTCCACCACTAGCCCACTCATCTCTCTCTCCACCACTAGCCCACTCATCTCTCTCTCCACCACTAGCCCACTCATCTCTCTCTCCCACCACTAGCCCACTCATCTCTCTCCACCACTAGCCCACTCATCTCTCTCTCCACCACTAGCCCACTCATCTCTCTCTCCACCACTAGCCCACTCATCTCTCTCTCCACCACTAGCCCACTCATCTCTCTCTCCACCACTGGCCCACTCATCTCTCTCTCTCCACCACTAGCCCACTCATCTCTCTCCACCACTAGCCCACTCATCTCTCTCTCCACCACTAGCCCACTCATCTCTCCACCACTCTCTCTCACCACTAGCCCACTCATCTCTCTCTCCACCACTAGCCCACTCTCTCTCTCCACCACTAGCCCACTCATCTCTCTCTCCACCACTAGCCCACTCATCTCTCTCTCCACCACTAGCCCACTCATCTCTCTCTCCACCACTCCACCACTACCACTGCCCACATCTCTCTCTCTCCCACCACTCTCATCTCTCCCACCACTAGCCCACTCATCTCTCTCTCACCACTAGCCCACTCATCTCTCTCTCCCACCACTAGCCCACTCATCTCTCTCTCCCACCACTAGCCCACTCATCTCTCTCTCTCCACCACTAGCCCACTCATCTCTCTCTCCACCACTAGCCCACTCATCTCTCTCTCTCCCACTAGCCCACTCATCTCTCTCTCTCCACCACTAGCCCACTCATCTCTCTCTCCACCACTAGCCCACTCATCTCTCTCTCTCCACCACTAGCCCACTCATCTCTCTCTCCACCACTAGCCCACTCATCTCTCTCTCCACCACTAGCCCACTCATCTCTCTCTCTCCCACCACTAGCCCACTCATCTCTCTCTCCCACCACTAGCCCACTCATCTCTCTCTCTCCACCACTAGCCCACTCATCTCTCTCTCCATCCCAATCATCTCTCTCTCCACCACTAGCCCACTCATCTCTCTCTCTCCACCACTAGCCCACTCATCTCTCTCTCTCACCACTAGCCCACCACTACCACTAGCCCACTCTCTCCATCTCTCTCTCTCCACCACTAGCCCACTCATCTCTCTCTCTCTCCACCACTAGCCCACTCATCTCTCTCTCCACCACTAGCCCACTCACATCTCTCTCTCCACCACTAGCCCACACATCTCTCTCTCCACCACTAGCCCAACCATCTCTCTCTCCACCACTAGCCCACTAATCTCTCTCTCCACCACTAGCCCACTCATCTCTCTCTCCCACCACTAGCCCACTCATCTCTCTCTCCACCACTAGCCCACTCATCTCTCTCTCCCACCACTAGCCCACTCATCTCTCTCTCACCACTAGCCCCAACCATCTCTCTCTCTCCACCACTAGCCCACTCATCTCATCTCATCTCTCTCCACCACTAGCCCACTCATCTCTCTCTCTCCCACCACTAGCCCACTCTCTCTCTCTCCACCACTCCCACTCATCTCTCCCCACCACTAGCCCACTCATCTCTCTCCCACCACTAGCCCACTCATCTCTCTCTCCACCACTAGCCCACTCATCTCTCTCTCCACTAGCCCACTCATCTCTCTCTCCCACCACTAGCCCACTCATCTCTCTCTCCACCACTAGCCCACTCATCTCTCTCTCCACCACTAGCCCACTCATCTCTCTCTCCCACCACTAGCCCACTCATCTCTCTCTCCACCACTAGCCCACTCATCTCTCTCTCTCATCTCTCTCTCCACCACTAGCCCACTCATCTCTCTCTCCCACCACTAGCCCACTCATCTCTCTCTCCACCACTAGCCCACTCATCTCACCACTCTCTCTCTCTCCACCACTAGCCCACTCATCTCTCTCTCTCCACACCCACTCATCTCTCTCTCACCACTAGCCCACTCTCTCTCTCCACCACTAGCCCACTCATCTCTCTCTCTCACCACTAGCCCACTCATCTCTCTCTCCCACCACTAGCCCACTCATCTCTCTCTCCCACCACCACTAGCCCACTCATCTCTCTCTCCACCACTAGCCCACTCATCTCTCTCTCTCCACCACTAGCCCACTCATCTCTCTCTCCACCACTAGCCCACTCATCTCTCTCTCCACCACTAGCCCCACCATCTCTCTCTCCACCACTAGCCCACTCATCTCTCTCTCTCCACCACTAGCCCACTCATCTCTCTCTCCACCACTAGCCCACTCATCTCTCTCTCCACCACTAGCCCACTCATCTCTCTCTCCACCACTAGCCCACTCATCTCTCTCTCTCCACCACTAGCCCACTCATCTCTCTCTCCACCACTAGCCCACTCATCTCTCTCTCCCACCACTAGCCCACTCATCTCTCTCTCCACCACTAGCCCACTCATCTCTCTCTCCACACCACTAGCCCACTCATCTCTCTCTCCACCACTAGCCCTCATCTCTCTCTCCACCACTAGCCCATCATCTCTCTCCACCACTAGCCCACATCATCTCTCTCTCCACCACTAGCCCACTCATCTCTCTCTCCCACCACTAGCCCACTCATCTCTCTCTCCCACCACTAGCCCACTCACCACTAGCCCACTCTCTCTCTCCCACCACTAGCCCACTCATCTCTCTCTCCACCACTCATCTCTCTCTCTCCACCACTAGCCCACTCATCTCTCTCTCCACCACTAGCCCACTCATCTCTCTCTCCACCACTAGCCCACTCATCTCTCTCTCCACCACTAGCCCACTCATCTCTCTCTCCCCACCACTAGCCCACTCATCTCTCTCTCTCCACCACTAGCCCACTCATCTCTCTCTCTCCACCACTAGCCCACTCATCTCTCTCTCCCACTACCACTATCCCTCTCCACCACTCTCTCTCTCTCCACCACTAGCCCACTCATCTCTCTCTCCCACCACTAGCCCACTCATCTCTCTCTCCACCACTAGCCCACCATCATCTCTCTCTCCACCACTAGCCCACTCATCTCTCTCTCCACCACTAGCCCACATCTCTCTCTCTCCTCCACCACTAGCCCACTCATCTCTCTCTCTCCACCACTAGCCCACTCATCTCTCTCTCTCCACCACTAGCCCACTCATCTCTCTCTCCACCACTAGCCCACTCATCTCTCTCTCCACCACTAGCCCACTCATCTCTCTCTCTCCACCACTAGCCCACTCATCTCTCTCTCCACCACTAGCCCACTCATCTCTCTCTCCACCACTCTCTACCCACTCATCTCTCTCTCCCACCACTAGCCCACCACTAGCCCATCTCTCTCTCCACCACTAGCCCACTCCATCTCTCTCTCACTCATCTCACCACTAGCCCACTCATCTCTCTCTCTCCACCACTAGCCCACTCATCTCTCTCTCCACCACTAGCCCACTCATCTCTCTCTCCCACCACTAGCCCACTCATCTCTCTCTCCACCACTAGCCCACTCATCTCTCTCTCCCACCACTAGCCCACTCATCTCTCTCTCACCACTAGCCCACTCATCTCTCTCCCACCACTGACTAGCCCACTCATCTCTCTCTCCACCACTAGCCCACTCATCTCTCTCTCCACCACTAGCCCACTCATCTCTCTCTCCACCACTAGCCCACTCATCTCTCTCTCCCACCACTCCCACTCATCTCTCTCCACCACTAGCCCACTCATCTCTCTCTCCACCACTAGCCCACTCATCTCTCTCTCTCACCACTAGCCCATCTCACCACTCTCTCTCTCTCTCCACCACTAGCCCACTCATCTCTCTCTCTCCACCACTAGCCCAATCATCTCTCTCTCCCCACCACTAGCCCACACATCTTTCTCTCCACCACTAGCCCAATCATCTCTCTCTCCCCACCACTAGCCCACTAATCTCTCTCTCCACCACTAGCCCACTCATCTCTCTCTCTCCACCACTAGCCCACTCATCTCTCTCTCTCCCACCACTCTCTCTCCACCACTAGCCCACTCATCTCTCTCTCTCCACCACTAGCCCACCTCTCTCTCCACCACTAGCCCACTCATCTCTCTCTCCACCACTAGCCCACTCATCTCTCTCTCCACCACTAGCCCACTATCTCTCTCTCCACCACTAGCCCACTCATCTCTCTCTCACCACTAGCCCACTCATCTCTCTCTCCACCACTAGCCCACTCATCTCTCTCTCCCCACCACTAGCCCACACATCTCTCTCCACCACTAGCCCACACATCTCTCTCTCCACCACTAGCCCAATCATCTCTCTCTCCACCACTAGCCCACTCACCACTCTCTCTCTCCACCACTAGCCCACTCATCTCTCTCTCTCCACCACTCTCTCTCTCCAGCCCACTCATCTCTCTCTCCCACCACTAGCCCACCATCTCTCTCTCCACCACTAGCCCACTCATCTCTCTCTCTCCACCACTAGCCCACACATCTCTCTCCACCACTAGCCCACCACTAGCCCAATCTCTCTCTCCATCTCATCCACCACTAGCCCACTCATCTCTCTCTCCACCACTAGCCCACTCATCTCTCTCTCCCACCACTAGCCCACTCACCACTCTCTCTCTCTCCACCACTAGCCCACTCATCTCTCTCTCCACCACTAGCCCACTCATCTCTCTCTCCACCACCACTAGCCCACTCATCTCTCTCCCCACCACTAGCCCACTCATCTCTCTCTCCACCACTGGCCCACTCATCTCTCTCTCTCTCCACCACTAGCCCACTCATCTCTCTCTCCACCACTAGCCCACTCATCTCTCTCTCCACCACTAGCCCACTCATCTCTCTCTCTCCACCACTAGCCCACTCATCTCTCTCTCTCCACCACTAGCCCACTCATCTCTCTCTCTCCACCACTAGCCCACTCATCTCTCTCTCCCACCACTAGCCCACTCATCTCTCTCTCACCACTAGCCCACTCATCTCTCTCTCCACCACTAGCCACTCTCTCTCTCCACCACTAGCCCACTCACCACTCCCACTCTCTCTCTCTCCACCACTAGCCCACTCATCTCTCTCTCTCCACCACTAGCCCACTCATCTCTCTCTCTAGCCCACTCATCTCTCCACCACCACTAGCCCACTCATCTCTCTCTCTCCACCACTAGCCCACTCATCTCTCTCTCTCCACCACTAGCCCACCCATCTCTCTCTCCACCACTAGCCCACTCATCTCTCTCTCCCACCACTAGCCCACTCACTCCCACTCTCTCTCTCCACCACTAGCCCACTCATCTCTCTCTCCCACCACTAGCCCACTCATCTCTCTCTCTCCACCACTAGCCCACTCATCTCTCTCTCCACCACTAGCCCACTCATCTCTCTCTCTCCACCACTAGCCCACTCATCTCTCTCCACCACTGGCCCACTCATCTCTCTCCACCACCACTAGCCCACTCACCACTCCCACTCATCTCTCTCTCACCACTAGCCCACTCATCTCTCTCTCCCACTCCACCACTAGCCCACTCATCTCTCTCCCACTCATCTCTCTCACCACTAGCCCACTCATCTCTCTCTCCCCACCCCACTCATCTCTCTCTCCTCCACCACTAGCCCACTCATCTCTCTCTCCACCACTAGCCCACTCTCTCTCTCCAGCCTCTCTCCACCACTAGCCCACTCATCTCTCTCTCCCACCACTAGCCCACTCATCTCTCTCTCCCACCACTAGCCCACTCATCTCTCATCTCTCTCTCCACCACTAGCCCACTCATCTCTCTCTCTCCACCACTAGCCCACTCATCTCTCTCTCCACCACTAGCCCACTCATCTCTCTCTCCACCACTAGCCCCACCATCTCTCTCTCCACCACTAGCCCACTCATCTCTCTCTCACCACTCCCCACTACCACTAGCCCACATCATCTCTCTCTCCCACCACTAGCCCACTCATCTCTCTCTCCACCACTAGCCCACTCATCTCTCTCTCACCACCACTAGCCCACTCATCTCTCTCTCTCCCACCACTAGCCCACTCATCTCTCTCTCCACCACTAGCCCACTCATCTCTCTCTCCACCACTAGCCCACTCTCTCTCCACCACTGGCCCACTCATCTCTCTCTCCACCACTAGCCCACTCATCTCTCTCTCCACCACTAGCCCACTCATCTCTCTCTCTCCCACCACTACCACTAGCCACTCATCTCTCTCTCCCACCACTAGCCCACTCATCTCTCTCTCTCCACCACTAGCCCACTCATCTCTCTCTCCACCACTAGCCCACTCTCTCTCTCTCCACCACTCTCTCTCTCCACCACTAGCCCACTCATCTCTCTCTCCCACCACTGACCCACTCATCTCTCTCTCCACCACTAGCCCACATCACCACTCCCACTCATCTCTCTCTCTCCACCACTAGCCCACTCATCTCTCTCTCTCCACCACTAGCCCACTCATCTCTCTCTCTCCACCACTAGCCCACTCATCTCTCTCTCCACCACTAGCCCACTCATCTCTCTCTCCCACCACTAGCCCACTCATCTCTCTCTCCCACCACTAGCCCACTCATCTCTCTCTCCCACTCATCTCACCACTAGCCCACTCATCTCTCTCTCTCCACCACTAGCCCACTCATCTCTCTCTCTCCACCACTAGCCCACTCATCTCTCTCTCCCCACCACTAGCCCACTCATCTCTCTCTCTCCACCACTAGCCCACATCATCTCTCTCTCCACCACTAGCCCACTCATCTCTCTCTCCACCACTAGCCCACTCATCTCTCTCTCCCACCACTGGCCCACTCATCTCTCTCTCTCCACCACTAGCCCACTCATCTCTCTCTCCCCACCACTAGCCCACACATCTCTCTCTCCACCACTAGCCCACACATCTCTCTCCACCACTAGCCCAATCATCTCTCTCTCTCTCTCTCTCTCCACCACTAGCCCACCATCTCTCTCTCTCCACCACTAGCCCACTCATCTCTCTCTCCACCACTAGCCCACTCATCTCTCTCTCTCCACCACTAGCCCCACCATCTCTCTCTCCACCACTAGCCCACTCATCTCTCTCTCTCCACCACTAGCCCACACATCTCTCTCTCCACCACTAGCCCAACCATCTCTCTCTCCACCACTAGCCCACTCATCTCTCTCTCCACCACTAGCCCACTCATCTCTCTCTCTCCACCACTAGCCCACTCATCTCTCTCTCTCCACCACTAGCCCACTCATCTCTCTCTCTCCACCACTAGCCCACTCAACTCTCTCTCCACCACTGGCCCACTCATCTCTCTCTCTCCACCACTAGCCCACTCATCTCTCTCTCCACCACTAGCCCACTCATCTCTCTCTCCACCACTAGCCCACTCATCTCTCTCTCTCCACCACTAGCCCACTCATCTCTCTCTCTCCACCACTAGCCCACTCATCTCTCTCTCTCCACCACTAGCCCACCACTAGCCCACTCTCTCTCTCCCACCACTAGCCCACTCTCTCTCTCTCCACCACTAGCCCACTCATCTCTCTCTCCACCACTAGCCCACTCATCTCTCTCTCCACCACTAGCCCACTCATCTCTCTCTCTCCACCACTAGCCCACTCATCTCTCTAGCCCACTCATCTCTCCACCACTAGCCCACTCATCTCTCTCTCCACCACTAGCCCACTATCCTCTCTCCACCACTAGCCCACTATCTCTCTCTCTCCACCACTAGCCCACTCATCTCTCTCTCCCACCACTAGCCCAATCACCACTCTCATCTCTCTCCACCACTAGCCCACATCTCTCTCTCCACCACTAGCCCACTCATCTCTCTCCACCACTAGCCCACTCATCTCTCTCTCCACCACTAGCTCATCTCTCTCTCTCCACCACTAGCCCACTCATCTCTCTCTCACCACTAGCCCACTCATCTCTCTCTCCCACCACTAGCCCACTCATCTCTCTCTCATCTCTCTCTCTCCCACCACCACTAGCCCACTCTCTCTCTCTCCACCACTCCCACTCATCTCTCTCTCACCACTAGCCCACACCACTAGCCCACTCATCTCTCTCTCCACCACTAGCCCCACCATCTCTCTCTCCACCACTAGCCCACTAATCTCTCTCTCCACCACTAGCCCACACACATCTCTCTCCACCACTAGCCCAACCATCTCTCTCTCCACCACTAGCCCACTCTCTCTCTCCACCATCTCTCTCTCCACCACTAGCCCACTCATCTCTCTCTCTCCACCACTAGCCCACTCATCTCTCTCTCCACCACTAGCCCACTCATCTCTCTCTCCCCACCACTAGCCCACTCATCTCTCTCTCCACCACTAGCATCTCTCTCTCTCCACCACTAGCCCACCTCTCTCTCCACCACTCCCACTCATCTCTCTCCACCACTAGCCCACTCATCTCTCTCTCCACCACTAGCCCACTCATCTCTCACCACTAGCCCACTCTCTCCACCACTAGCCCACTCATCTCTCTCTCTCCACCACTCCCACCACCACTAGCCCACTCATCTCTCTCTCTCCACCACTAGCCCACTCATCTCTCTCTCCACCACTAGCCCACTCATCTCTCTCTCCCCACCACTAGCCCACTCATCTCTCTCTCTCCACCACTAGCCCACACATCTCTCTCTCCACCACTAGCCCAACCATCTCTCTCTCCACCACTAGCCCACTCATCTCTCTCTCCACCACTAGCCCACTCATCTCTCTCTCTCCACCACTAGCCCAACTCATCTCTCTCTCCACCACTAGCCCACCACTAGGCCACCACTAGCCCACTCTCTCCACCACTGGCCCACTCATCTCTCTCTCCACCACTCATCTCCTCCACTCCACCACTCTCTCTCCCACCATCTCTCTCTCCACCACTAGCCCACTCATCTCTCTCTCCACCACTAGCCCACTCATCTCTCTCCACCACTACCACTAGCCCACTCATCTCTCTCTCCCACCACTAGCCCACTCATCTCTCTCTCCACCACTCCCACTCTCTCTCTCATCTCTCTCTCCCCACCACTAGCCCTCATCTCTCTCTCTCCACCACTAGCCCACTCATCTCTCTCTCTCCACCACTAGCCCACTCATCTCTCTCTCTCCACCACTAGCCCACTCATCTCTCTCTCTCTCCACCACTAGCCCACTCATCTCTCTCTCTCCACCACTAGCCCCACATCTCCACCACTCTCTCCACCACTAGCCCACACATCTCTCTCCACCACTAGCCCACTAATCTCTCTCTCTCCACCACTAGCCCACTCATCTCTCTCTCTCCACCACTAGCCCACTCATCTCTCTCTCTCCACCACTAGGCCACTCAACTTTCTCTCCACCACTGGCCCACTCATCTCTCTCTCTCCACCACTAGCCCACTCATCTCTCTCTCTCCACCACTAGCCCACTCATCTCTCTCTCTCCACCACTACACTAGCCCACTCAGAGATAGAGACAATTGGTGTAATTTAGTAAAGTTTAGGCAAGTACCAATGATTCAAGGTCTTTAATTGAATGCCAAGCTCTTTTCCCTTGCCGGGGTTTATGTTAAAACGATGTACAGGTAAAAGTGCCACTCAAGCTTTGCCCACACAGAACACATTTTAGTGGTATTGTTATTAATGTGTGAGGCTCTCCTTTCTTCTGGGCCAAAACCAAGGTCTCGATCCAATCAAATACATATCCAGAATAGTGTCTGGACCAAAATAATCTAAAGTACACAGAATCAAAATCAAATATATGTCATGCAGTTTGACACAATCCTTCCTTGACTTTCACATGGTTTATTTCGCATGGAAGTGCTATTTATTTTCCATTATGGACAATCTAGTGAAGTGAATTCTGCCCTGAATACTGCAGTTATCACAGCCTGTAGGAGAGGGGTGGAAAAGAAGAAGAGAGACATGAAAATGACAAAATCAAGGAAGAGAGCTAGAGAAAGACAGAGATGGGGGTTTATAAAGGCAGGAACTATACAGCATTTTGGAGAGAGTGCATAGCTTTCACACTATGTTCCACTGAATGTTTGATCGAACCACCTGTTCTCACTGTGACCAGTTCACACCTGTCATACAGTAAGTACACAGCATAAACACATCACCTTTATCAAGTGGTTCCTGGTCCTCTGGCTGATGTCGTCCCCCACGACACCCCCCACCTCCCTTGGACATCGAGGGGAGCCTATGCCGTCAGATCACTCCTGGACTCCCGACGGAGTGCCGGTCGGCTCCAGTACCTGGTGGACTGGGAAAGGTACGGTCCAGATGAGCGGTGTTGGATTCCGGTGGACGACATTCTAGATCCCAACATGTTCTGAGGATTTCGCTTTCAGGGCCGTCCTCTTGGCCGGTGTCATCCTGCGGCTGGAGACGCGCGTCAGGACATCGGGAGTCCAGTAGTGATCTCACGGCATAGGCGGGATGAGGTAGTATTCTGTAACGTAGATGCAGGGAGTCAGGAAGCAAGTGCTGTCCACTCCCGGAGTGGGGGAGCTGATGTGGACGTGACAGTCGCGTTCAGAGTTATTGGTAATTAATAGTTCCAACTGCGAAGTTTCACTTGAACGACCCTCCAAGTTGGAATTACAAGTGGGAAAATTGGAGAAAATGTTGTTCCTCGAGTTGCCATGTTGTGATGTTTCACCACTGACCTTTTACCTTGTCAACCAAAAGATGACAACAAATCCATTTGAGACAACCTTATCAATATAGATAATGGGCCTCCCGAGTGGTGAAGTGGTCTAAGACACTGTATCTCAGTACAAGAGGCATCACTGCAGTCCCTGGTTTGAATCCAGGCTGCATCACATCTGGCCGGGTTTGGGAGTCCCATAGAGCAGCGCACCGTTGGCCGTGGTGGGCTGTCATTGTAAATAACAATATGTTCTTAATTCAGTTGCCTAATTAAATAAAGGTTAACATATTGTCAATGTTAAGCAAGCTAGCTAACTTTATTATTAGCAACATCAGCTAGATTATCTAGCAAGCTAAAATCTTATTGGTTGAAGAATTGTTGTTCTGACCAAAAAAGCACATGAATGAAACAAAGTCATATAACTGACATCACAACTAGGAAATAGGAAGTTCTGGCGAACGCGTATATTTCATTAAATAACTAAAAACATTGTTAGCTTTACTGCTTGCCTGTAGGGAAATAACAAGTGTGGGAAGACCAAACCAGAGGTTAGCAATAGTAACCATAGACATACTGAACAGTACATACTACATACAGTATTGTTGGAAACCCCAGTGGGAGTAACACAGGTTGTATAGGTTTCATTTCTCCTGACAGATTTGGGTCTGGGTACAGAGATGCAGTTTCTATAATATCCTACTGAATGCTAGCTAATATTTTCAGTTTGCTTTGGAAGAGGAGAATACGGATTCCACATATATTATATATCTATTTGACAATTTAAAAATATAATAGTTTTAAATCTGTTGATGGCTGTTGGATAGTAGCAGAGGAAGGATGTCAGGTAGGAGGAGAAGGTAATATGAATATGGGTCACTGTAGCTGTCAGCCAATCTAATCATTTCCCCTAGGGAGAACACTGTTGCGTGTCCTGTTTATTTTTTTCTATATAATCTCAGCACCAAATCAGTGCTGGTCAGCCGCCGGCCAGTAGAATGAGATGACTGTACTGATCAATTTTTGTATTTTATTTTAACTAGGCAATTCAGTTAAGAACAAATTCTTATTTACAATGACGGCCTACACCAGACGACGCTGGGCCAATTGTGCGCCGCCCTATGGGACTCCCAATCACAGCTGGTTGTGATACAGCCTGGAGTCAAACCAGGATATCTGTAGTGACGCCTCTAGCACAGAGATGCAGTGCCTTAGACTGCTGTGACACTCAAGAGCCATCATGGAGCATAGATGCACTGCCTTAGACTGCTGTGCCACAGAGGAGCCATCATGGAGTACAGATACACTGCCTTAGACTGCTGTGCCACAGAGGAGCCATCATGGAGTACAGATACACTGCCTTAGACTGTTGTGCCACAGAGGAGCCATCATGGAGTACAGATGCACTGCCATAGACTGCTGTGCCACAGAGGAGCCATCATGGAGTACAGATGCACTGCCTTAGACTGCTGTGCCACAGAGGAGCCATCATGGAGTACAGAGATGCACTGCCTTAGACTGCTGTGCCACAGAGGAGCCATCATGGAGTACAGAGATGCACTGCCTTAGACTGCTGTGCCACAGAGGAGCCATCATGGAGTACAGATGCACTGCCTTAGACTGCTGTGCCACAGAGGATCCATCATGGAGTACAGATGCACTGCCATAGACTGCTGTGCCACAGAGGAGCCATCATGGAGTACAGATACACTGCCTTAGACTGCTGTGCCACAGAGGA